>NC_137675.1:65833089-65865589 GCF_963989245.1 Nansenia antarctica | reverse complement strand
GTGTGCTGTCCTAGCAGTTGGGAGGGTAATTTGAGCCTGTGTGTATAGTGCCATAAGGCTTTAATCCAGAGGCTGGGAGTGCTGGTTTAGGGTGGTGTGCTGAGAGATAGGGAGGGGGTGCTGGCGTCGCCAAAGCTGCACGATCAGTAACACCTTCTTAGACAGACGGGAAGTGTAAATGAGTTAAAGGAGAGAGTGCCGAGAGGAGTGATTGTAGTTTTATCCACACAGACAGAGTACACAATGATGTTCCCCTCCACTGAGAGCCATGTTTGGCTTTGCTCTGAAGTCCATTTGCACCTGACATAGAGAGAAAAGAGGGTTTTCTGCCTGAATCGACATGTGTGCTGTGCGTGTGTATATGTGACAGCAGCTGGTGAAGCCGGGAACAAGTCGGCAACAAATCAAAATGTTCAGACTTTCATTCTGAAAAATGTCAATACATTTCAACACTGTTGAAAATCAATGACACACTCGCTAATCAAGCCAAAATATTGCAATGCAATATTGATGACACTACTAGCTAGTTAACTATAGCACTACTTTACATTGTTAGTAGGCTCACAAAACAAGCTGTTAAGTGTTAGTTGACTAGAGAGTGTGTCATTGATTTTCAACAACGTATGTATTAAGATTTTTCAGAATAAAAGTCTTTCTATGCAGTTATGTGTATTCTGGGCAGATAGGCGAAAAGATGTGCAGAGAGATGTGTACATACACACACAGACAGACACACACACTCGCACGCACGCACGCATGCACGCACACACACACACACACACACACACACACACACACACACACACACACACACACACACACACACACAAACACACAAACACACCCACACACAAAGTTGGAGTTGGAGTTAGAGTAAAGTGGACATGTGGCTGGTTGAGGCAGTTTTAATATGTTAGTCTGTCTCCCTCTCGGCCTCCCCTCCCCCACTCAGGGACAGCACTAATGCCATTAACTGTGGGACAGATCTGTTCCATGTCTGCAGGCCTGCCAGTCTGTTGGTCTGCCCCTAGACCACTCTCCATCTAATCCCATCCCCTCGCCGTCCTCCTCCTCCTCTCCTCTTCTCCTCCACGCCAGAGACAGGAAGAGGCGGCTGGGAGAAAAATCTAATAAATAAATGAGAGGATGCAGGAGCGAAAAAAATATATAAATTATGTTCCCTGTTCTCGTAAATCATGTTGCGAACTTCCAGTAGACAGGAGGGGCGGAGCTTAGGACAGGAAGAAAGACCAAAGGAGAGAGGGAAAGAGAAAGGGAGGGAGACAGAGGGACTGAGAGAGAGAGAGAGAGAGAGAGAGAGAGAGAGAGAGAGAGAGAGAGAGAGAGAGAGAGAGAGAGAGCGAGGGAGGGAGAGTGTGTGCGGGAAGCGTTTCCGTTCCACCCTCAGCATGGGCTAGGCTCTTGAGACTTGGCGGCGAGGTGTTTTTAATTGATTTTTGATTAGACAGACATGGGAGGGGGGGGTCCATTAGCATGAGGGGGCATAGACTGTCAGAGAGAGAGAGGGAGAGAAAGAGAGAGGGAGAGAGAGAGAGGGAGAGAGGGAGAGAGGGAGAGAGGGAGAGAGAGAGAGTATTAAAGACAAGCGTACTTTGTATGGGGAGTGACAGGAGAATAGGTGCAAAGGAATATTTGACATGCACCACTGGGATAGACAAAGCAACACACTGTTTTATTTCAAACTCCTTCACAGCTTAATTGACTCAATTATTAGGCTTAATTAGTCACAATTACCCTAGAGTTCAAGGTACTCATTGACTGATGATAAAGGCAGGAACATTTCAGTTCTCTAGATACATTCTAGACACACACATACAGACACACACACACACACACACACACACACACACACACACACACACACACACACACACAGAGGGAGAGAGAGAGAGAGTGACACACACACACACACACACACAAACATTTGTAGACATACAAAGTCATGAATTCATATTTAATTAGAAGAAAACACACTGATGAGTACTGAGTAATTCCCATAAGTATTTATTATGCATTCTAACACACACACAAACGCACGCACGCACACACACACACACACACACACACACACACACACCACGCACGCACACACGCACGCACACACACACACACACACACACACACACACACACACACACACACACACACACACACACACACACATAGACACACACACCACACACACACACACACACACACAGGCGGGCAAGGGGGCACACAGGCACTCAGGTATTGATTAATGTTCTCAGAGTATGTAGAAAAACAACACTGATCCCCAATATTCTTGATATTGTATTTTTTTGGGGGGTGGGGGGGTGGGATTTGTCCTCAGGTATGGTTTTAATGGGTGGGAATTGAGGGGGAAAAACAGTATACAGTACACAGGAGGACGGGCTCATTGTGTGTTTGATACCATTCCTCATTACTTTCCATACGCATAACGAGCTCATCCTCCCCGGTCTACCTCCGCCAGATTCCCCCTGATAAAGTACCATCGACTCCAACCACAGGTTAGATTTGCACCTCAAGCTTACTTTCACTTTTACTTCACTGTTACTTTATAATCCATCTCGGTTCTCATAACTCCTCGAGTCTCCTGATACCCTAGCAATGTTTGTCTGGTCAGTGAAACGGGTCTCAGATCACTTAAATACAGACACAGACCTGCAAACGTCAACACATTCACACACTCTCCCACTCCCACACATGCTCACCCCCAGGCACAGAGAGGTATAGTAATTTCCAAGGTGCAGGTGGGACTAAGCTTCCTCACAGAGGCTGAGCAGGCCAAAGGATGAATGCGATAATGGAGTGATGATCACTGCAGAGAGTGAACAATCAAAGTGGGTAGGCCAGTGTTGGGGGTGCTCATGGACTTGGGGAACTTGCACACTAATTGTATCCTATGACTAATTGGTAAATTAGTGAAACCTATTTCAGGGTGCTCAGCAAAGCTTTGGGGGACACCCGCAGCTCATTATATGCTCATATTCTGGGCGAGAGAAGCTGTTGTGGAAAAAAGAAAGGAAATTATACAATTGGTCAGGTGAGAATGGCAATTAAGCATGTGCTTTAGTTTTGAAGCCAGAGGAAATTAAGCCTTATATAAGCATCATTTACCATACTCTCTGGTGCCTGTCTGAGAATCACCACTGATACAGAGTAAATATGTCTGTGCTTTCAAAGGAGTGAGAAGAGAGTAGAGGATACGTGTACAGAATATGTGTGTGTGTGTGTGTGTGTGTGTGTATGTGTGTGTGTGTATGTGTGTGGGTGGGTGCGTTTGTGTGCAGATGTGTGTGTGGGTACATTATGTGGTTTTGAACAAAGCGGTAGCGTTGTTAGCGTTCATGAATTATTGAAATCTTGTATTGCCATTGTATATTTCTTTGCCATACAGTCGGTCTTTTCAACCAGTGAAACCAGCTCGCTATTACACAGCTGATGCCGTACAATTACTACGCTACTGTGTTCTCCTGAGAACGCTGTAATCTAAATAATCTCCAGAAATACTGTGAGGCTATGGGAGAGTTCACCTCTTGGGAGGGAAGATGTTCTGTTTGAGTGGGTGGAGCTAATTAGTTGGGACATAAAAAAGGACATTTCTAGGGTAACACTAATAAAATGTATATTATTATCATGATGTGTTAACTATTTACAAATAGCATAGACATTTATAAATGCAGATACTGATGATTTGCAAACGTTAACACATCATGAACACATGCATCGTAAATGATCTGTAACTGTCACCACTTCCACTTTAGCCATGTGTGGCTGTCAGGTGGATATATGATGTCAACCAATACTGTTTGTAGCACATCCTGTACCTCACTGTACCTTACTGTACCTACCATACTGTACCTTACTGTACCTGCCATACTGTACCTTACATACTGTACCTTACTGTACCTACCATACTGTACCTACCATACTGTACCTTACTGTACCTACAATACTGTACCTTACATACTGTACCTTACTGTACCTACCATACTGTACCTTACATACTGTACCTTACTGTACCTTACATACTGTACCTTACTGTACCTACCGTACTGTACCTTACATACTGTACCTTACTGTACCTACCATACTGTACCGTACCTTACATACTGTACCTTACTGTACCTACCATACTGTACCTTACTGTACCTACCATACTGTACCTTACTGTACCTACCATACTGCACCTACCATACTGTACCTTACTGTACCTACCATACTGTACCTACTGTACCTACCATACTGTACCTACTGTACCTACCATACTGTACATACCATACTGTACCTACCATACTGTACCTTACTGTACCTACCATACTGCACCTACCATACTGTACCTTACTGTACCTACCATACTGTACCTACTGTACCTACCATACTGTACCTTACTGTACCTACCATACTGTACATACCATACTGTACCTACCATACTGTACCTTACTGTACCTACCATACTGTATTGTACCTTACTGTACCTGCCATACTGTACCTACCAAAATGTACCTACCATACTGTACCTTACTGTACCTACCATACTGTACCTTACTGTACCTGCCATACTGTACCTACCATACTGTACCTACAATACTGTACCTTACTGTACCTACCATACTGTACCTTACTGTACCTGCCATACTGTACCTACCATACTGTACCTACCATACTGTACCTTACATACTGTACCTTACATACTGTACCTTACTGTACCATACATACTGTGCCTTACTGTACCTACCATACTGTACCTACCATACTGTACCTACCATACTGTACATTACTGTACCTATCATACTGTACCTTACATACTGTACCTTACTGTACCTACCATACTGTACCTTACATACTGTACCTACCTTACTGTAGCTACCATACTGCACCTTACTGTACCGTACATACTGTACCTACCATACTGTACCTACCATACTGTACCTTACTGTACCTACCATACTGTACCTTACTGTACCTACCATACTGTACCTACCATACTGTACCTACCTTACTGTACCTTACTGTACCTACCTTACTGTACCTACCATACTGTACCTACCTTACTGTACCTACCATACTGTACCTTACTGTACCTACCATACTGTACCTTACTGTACCTACCATACTGCACCTACCATACTGTACCTTACTGTACCTACCATACTGTACCTACTGTACCTACCATACTGTACCTTACTGTACCTACCATACTGTACATACCATACTGTACCTACCATACTGTACCTTACTGTACCTACCATACTGTATTGTACCTTACTGTACCTGCCATACTGTACCTACCAAAATGTACCTACCATACTGTACCTTACTGTACCTACCATACTGTACCTTACTGTACCTGCCATACTGTACCTACCATACTGTACCTACAATACTGTACCTTACTGTACCTACCATACTGTACCTTACTGTACCTACCATACTGTACCTACCATACTGTACCTTACATACTGTACCTTACATACTGTACCTTACTGTACCATACATACTGTGCCTTACTGTACCTACCATACTGTACCTACCATACTGTACCTACCATACTGTACATTACTGTACCTATCATACTGTACCTTACATACTGTACCTTACTGTACCTACCATACTGTACCTTACATACTGTACCTACCTTACTGTAGCTACCATACTGCACCTTACTGTACCGTACATACTGTACCTACCATACTGTACCTACCATACTGTACCTACCATACTGTACCTACCATACTGTACCTTACTGTACCTACCATACTGTACCTTACTGTACCTACCATACTGTACCTACCATACTGTACCTACCTTACTGTACCTTACTGTACCTACCTTACTGTACCTACCATACTGTACCTACCTTACTGTACCTACCTTACTGTACCTTACTGTACCTACCATACTGTACCTTACTGTACCTACCATACTGTACCTTACTGTACCTACCATACTGTACCTTACGTCTGGCTCAGACATATGAATCCTGAAGTTACCATTACATTATGTTCTCTTCAGTTAATTCCTCCTACTCTTTCCTTCCCATTCTGTGCATCCTTATGCACTCCATCTGTTCCCGTTTCCTCCTCCGACAGTATTCTTCTCGCTCCCCCCCCCCATTTGAAGGACGTTGGAATATTTCCACAAGGAGCATCGATCCTCCTAAAACCCCCTTGCCCTCCCTCCCCATCCAATTTGCCAGAAGTAAAACTAATATTGTCTTTAATCAGATGCAATTAGGGCCGCAAGTTAAGATCTCCTCCAATTAAAACTCATTAGGCCCATAATATCATCAGAAGAGTCCCGGGCAAACGGTGCTCATGTAGGCGGCCCACTCAGGGGCTGTGGGGGTTGTTGTCATCGGCAACACTATTAGCCAATAACAGTGACCCTGTGGATGGATATCTAAACACAACAGTGGAACACACTACAGTTAACCCCTCCCACTCCAACCCCTCCTCTAACAGCCTGACCCACTGCTGTGTGGAGGACCCAATCCAGCCTGCACATTGCAGTGCTGCATTCTGTTGTGAATGTTCAATATTCATGACTTGTTTCCTTAGTTATCTCTGTTACTGTGCCTCTGAGTCATTTGGTTGCAGACCTACAGTACATCGTTTGTAAAATATAGTTTGCCAATGTACAAATGTCTACCTTCTACAACCACCAAAACCATGAATTTAATAATGTATTAAAATACTACAATACTACAGTTTGACTACGTTAGGCCAACAACTCCATAAGTCGTGCAATTAGAAAAGTACAATGTTAATACAATGCTGCTAATGGAGTAATAACAGTGTAACTACACAGGTACAGTATAGGGACAACTTAAAGTTGTCATTAGCATCTACTATTGCCATTGAAATTAAAATACTTTGTACTATTTAAATACTGCAATGCAGGTCAGTGCTCATGGCCTGCTGGCATATGGACTATCAATGGTACACAATGAAAAGGAGGACACCCATATCCACTGTGCTGAAGGACAGACTTTACTCCACGGAGCTGTCCGTGGTGCTGAAGAGTGGTTGGTCACAGTGGTTCCTCGTGCATTGTGCTGAGGAGGACTCTCTCCAGAGCTTTGAGACTGAATGTACTAAGTAACACAAAGACAGGCCTCTATCTTGGTAAACAGTTTCTGTTCATCATGTATGTCCATGGTCATTTTATTTATAAAAAGCCCTTTGGGGTTTCAGGCTTCATTCTGCACCATATGCTGTTTTTTATTTTACCTACTTACCTTACTCTTTCTGTCTGGTTTGTAAACAACAACATCATTGAATCACAAAACTTGTATAGATTTTCTTTAATATGAATAGAAAAAAGAAAAAAAAAGTGATTAGTTGAGGATTACGGAGTAACATATGTTGTGGGTTATGAAATCTGGATATCTGTTCAGTTTCATACTTTTCAACTGTTTTATTTTTACAATAATAATATATTATATATATAATACTTTTATATCATATTTATCAAAATAAGGGCCAATAGTCTACTGTAGATAGGGCTGTGGAATGTCTGTGTGTGACACCAATCAGTGATAATTACCACAGGGGCTTGAGTTTTCCACATGTCTCTAATTGCCCCTTGCTGTCAATCAACAAGACATTTCAATAAAGACCATTCATTCATTCAACAAGACATTTCTGTTCACAATTGAACTATACAAGTGAGGGCAGTCATATAATTGAAAATAATTTCGCAAATTGCCGATTTGAGAAGTTGGCTTGATCGTCAATCTGGGGGCGGAATATCAGAATGCAGAAAAGAAAGGTGAACTGAGAAAAAGTCAGATCTTAATGATAATTAACCAAACACAAGCCTCTCATTTGTCATCTCCCTCCACCCCAGAGGAAGTCTCCAGCTTAACTGAATAATCACCCTGTGCATGTCTTAATGTCATGTGCATTGGAGAGGATGTGCACCTTTGATCTCTACACTCCAGCTCCACAAGCTAGCTCGCCAGCCTGAGGGCTTACATCCTGGCCCAAGTCTAGGGAGCTTCTGAAACAGAGAATTGAACAGTGTGTGGTTGTGTGTGAATAATAATTCTACAATGTGGGATTGCTATAAGTGAGAGTGTATGTGAGAAGGTGGTGTGTGTGTTGTGTGTGTGTGTGTGTGTGTGTGTGTGTGTGCGCACCTATTCATTGGTCTGGGAGAACTTGACTGGCCTGCACACAGAGCTCTGACCTCAACCCCATCGAACACCTTTGGGATGAATTGGAACGCCGACTGCAAGCCAGTCCTTCTCACCCAACATCAGTACCTGACCTCATTAATGCTCTTGTGGTGGAATGGGAGCAAATCCCTGCAACCATATTCTAAAATCTAGTAGAAGTTCTTCCCAGAAGAGTGGAAGCTGTTATAGCAGCAAAGGTGGGACAAACTTCATATTAATGCCCATGGTTTTGGAATGAGAAGTTCAACAAGCACATATGGGTGTGATGTTCCGGTGTCCTAATACTTTTGTCCATATAGTGTATTATTTATGTGCATACAATATATCTATTAAATTAACTTTGTTACACTTACTTGTGCAGTTTGTACATGTGTAGAGACACTTGTTTGTATTTGCAATAATATCATTATAAGTTAAGTATATTGAGTGTGTGTGTGTGTGTAAAGTATACTGAGTGTGTGTGTGTGTGTGTGCGTGTGGTGTGTGCTTAATTGTGAGTATTTGTCAGCTTGCATACATCCTGCACATCAGACCTGGGTTTAAATTGTATTTGAAATCACTTCAAATACTTAGCTGTGCTTGATTATTTTTGCCTGGAGCAATTGAACCAATGGACTAGCTCCAAAAGTGCAAACCCTGGCAACACTCAAGTATTTGAAAGGACTATTTGACCCAGGTCTGCCTTACATGTATCTTCTTCACTGTATAAAGTATGAATCTGAGTATATCTGATGTTAAAGGCAACACACGGAGGACTTGGATAGAAACATTTATCTTCTCACCATCTCCCCCTCCCTTCCTCTTCTTCCTACTCTCCCCCATCCTCAAGAGCTACTTACCTTCTACCGCTTTCAAAAAAAGAAAACATTTCACTGTGCAATTTACATTTCCATATGCTGCCAGTGGCGCCAGGCAGAGTGGATAATTGGGCTGAATGTGGTGTCGGTGAGAGAGGGATAGAGAGGGATAGAGAGAAGGCCATCTGAAAAAAACAGCCATTACTGTGGTGGTTTTCTTTTTTTCCACCACTCGTCATTTTGCCATCCTGCTCTCAACCACTTGTGCAACTGAAAAAGATTTACCTTGGCCTCCTGTTCTCTCTCACTCCCTCAGTCTCACTCTATACTTCCCTCCCCCAGCGGCTCCCTCCCTCCCTCTCTCCCTCCCCGTCTCTCCCTCATCCATATTCATCCGGCGTCTCTCTCTCCCCCCCTGTCACCCACAGCACGGCGTTAATACACCAATTAGCCTTGAGAGCAGATAATGGACTATTTCATATTGCAAAGGAGAAAGAGAGACGGAGAGACACTGTGAGAGAGAGAGAGGGAGAGAGAGAGAGAGAGATTGGTGGGGGTCTTTATGGATGTGGCCTCTGGAAAAGCTAAAAAGCTGCGTTTGTTGTGAAGATCCACCCAGCAGACAGTATATGATGATAAAAGAGCGTCTGCGGTCACAGGGGTGTTGGATGAAAGCCGAGGTGTTACGCCAACACTTTGGTGGTTAATGAAACCATGATGCCTGTTTGGCTTTGTCCTGCTGTTCCCAGTGGTCGGCCTCCCTTTCACAGCCATTCCAAATGCCATGCACTTACTATAATAGTAATTATAATAATAATAATAATTCATTGATATATTCAATTTCATTTATATAGCGCTTTTCCGAGGCTCAAAGACGCTGGAAATTATAGCACTAGATATGAACTTGAATATGTCTCACTACCTATTTTTTTTTGTCATTCTGACATTCTCATTTCTTTTGATATAGACCAGAAATACAAGGTCAGTATTTATGATGCTGTGATCTTTTATAATGTTCAAGGCATATGATTCTATAACATGTTTAAAGAGTTTCCTGTGGAAAAGTTCCTATTAATGTGGGAAAACATCTTGCCTGGAACCGATACCAAAGAAATGGAAATAGCAATGGTAGCACACCTGAGGCCTCTGGTGAAGACTTCCTTGGACCCATTGCAGTTTGCCTACCAGGCAAACATTGGTGTGGATGATGCCATCATCTACCTGCTACACAGAGCTCACTCCAATTTAGATAAAGCTGGCAGCACTGTGAGGGTCATGTTCTTCGACTTCTCCAGTAAATACAATTTAACACCATACAGTCCTTACTACTTGTGGATAAGCTGCTGAGGATGCAGGTGGACAGGCCACAGTTTGTACGGCTGCAGGGATGTGTGTCTGACTAGGTGGTGAGCAACACTGGCACCCCCCATTGGACAGTTCTGGCTCCCTTCCTCTTCACCCTCTATACCTCGGACTTCAGGCACAACACAGATATTTGCCATCTGCAGAAGTTCTCAGACAATTCTGCTATTGTTGAATGTGTCAGAGGAGTACAGAAGACTGGTGGACAGTTTTGTTGAGTGGTGTGAGCAGAACCACCTGCTACTCAAAGACAAAGGAGATGGTGGTGGACTTTAGGAGGACTACGGTCGCCCTGTCTTCTGTTTCCATCCAGGGAGAGGACGTGGAGGTGGTCCAGAGCTACCTGGGGGTGCCTGGGGGTGCACATGGACAAATAACATAGATGTCCTGTACAAGAGGGGCCAGAGCTTGCTTTATTTCCTGAGGAGGCTCATGTCATTTGACGTGTGCAAAACTCTGCTGAACATGTTCCCCCTTCAGTGGTGGCCAGCACAGTGCTGTACACGGTGGTATCCTGGGGGGGCAGCATCAAGGAAGGTGACACCAAGAGGCTGAACAAGCTTATTAGGAAAGCTGGTTCTGTCCTTGGTGTCACCATGGACACTGTGGAGGAGTTGGCCAATAGGAGGATGAGGACCAAACTCATCATGACCATCATGGACAATCCCTCCCACTATGACACTGTGGCAGAGCAGAGAAGCTCCTTTAGCAAAAGACTACTACAACCATGTTGCACTAAGGAGCGCTATAGGAGATCTTTTCTGCCTGCCGCAAAGACTGCAATAAGACAACTCCTCCTCTGACTGGCACGGTCAGGCTGGGGGATGTTAAATCATAAATCATAAATCATCACTGTTGTTACTGTATAGAATGTTTCAGGTGTCTATTTTATGCTATTATTCTATTGTGACTTTATTTTGTTTATTTTATTTTGTAGTTTGGTTGTTTTGTGCTGTGAGCTGCTGTAATGCCATCATTTCCCCTCAGGGATCAATAAAGTACCTACAGTATCTATCTATCTATCTATCTATCTATCTATCTATCTTCAATCCCTTCAATTTAAAAACTGTACTTTGCACAGATTGGCTTTGACATTTGAGCCGGCCACAACCTGATGATGTGTACTATTCACGTATTCAGGCAACACAAATAACAAAGTATTCTTTATTAAACCAAACGATCAGGTGGTCCATGAAGGTCAGAGTGTAAACCTTTAGAGAGCAGTGTAGAAGGGAATACATGTTTGTGGGCCATACAGGGGAGAGGTGGAGAACATCCTTGAATGATTGAGTCTAGTGTTACCTGCCAGAATAACCAGAATATGACCTCATATGACCAGAATATAACCAAAATATAATCTCATGTCATAAACAATATACTGTTCTGTTTTAGATACACTGACTTTAAAACTGCTGTTTATTTAGGACTGCTGTTATTGTTAGGATTAAACACCCCCATAATCACAGCCTGCCATCCAACATGATGAAATAAACAATACAAATTGTTCATATTGATCAACAACAATAAGTGGGCCTACTTTACATGTCACAACTCATCACAATAAGATGCTTCTTAATTTATTTTGTGCCAAACATTTTAGAATCAAAGTGTATAAAAAGCAAAACACATCATGTGCATCATGTGTAGGCCCACGAGGTGATAATTTGAAAATACCCGTGTCGCTCCATTGGGCCTCCCGTTGGTGTGAAAGTATCCCGCTCCAATTGCAGCAGGTGCACACACCTATTCCAGATGCACGTAGCATGTATGGCCCACAGACGGTAATACTGTCGCGGCGCATGTGATAAAACAGATACAAATATTTCATATTCAACTCAACTTCAGAATGTGTTCTATGTTTAGTTTAATTATTGTAAGCCTACAGTATAGCCTTCTTGCATAATGTGGTAGGCTAAGTGGCAAAACATAATGATGGCAGCTCGAACTTCGGCTATTACATGGACAGAAGTGCAAATCAACGTTCTCAATCTTATTCGTGAGAATAGGCCAAGGTTTGTGATCTATGTATGGCGACAGGTATAGGGTGATAGGCCTTTATCGAGAGGACTCACCGCACCTCCTATCGTTTCAGTCTTCGTATGTCCTCCTTCCATCGCCCTCTCCTCGTTTGCCTCCGTGCCTCGATCAGCATAATAAGCGAGCCCAAGCAGGTTGGATGCATAATTGCATCAATATAAATTAATACAAATATGAAAATGACAAGATGGACAGACCATTTTTCGTATTAACATACGCACTCGCACTTGTCTATGGGGACCGAATGTCGACAAGGGAATAAACATTTCCCCTAGCGCCCCCACATGAAATAGACTTTCACGGTGGAGATGTTACGTTTTTAATAAAGCCATGCACACACCTTAAAGCGCACGCTGATTGCCGAGCTGTGGGGCGACGTAAAGATAGCCATCAGCAACACCACGGACGCTTGCCTCAACCATTCAGTCATCATCAGCATGGTGTAGCCTACACAGGGCATCTGGAGCACATGACGGAAAGATTACTTGGGTTAATCGTTTTAGTTTTGAGCAATATACAGGCATTGTTTTGATAATTTAAGTGCCTCCCGACGCTTTGCTAAGTTATTAGCCCATATGCATTGCTTTACATCGCATGAGAGAATTTAACAAAAATTATACTACGTATCATTCAATCAATAACCTTATCCCTTACCGCGGAAATTCGCTGTTGATCGTCACGAGATGAATGCGCACAAAAAATGCGCGGAGAGTTACATTTGACCTGTTCATCCGGACTGCTAAAATTCAGAAATATCACTCGAATGTTCTAAAGGAAAGTAAGACGCTGAAGTCCTCTGTAGGGAGAGACATTTCGACAAAGGCTTCTGACGAAGAGGGAGACAGAACGACTGATCTTTTCTTCGCGCAAGGACGTGCGTCGGTAAAGAATCCGATGATATTTGGGTTTTGGTCCCAGACGTTAGACATCTGCATCGGCTCATCAATGTGGATACGGGAATAACCTTCTGCACAAAAATCCTTCTTTGACTCTAGATATTTCTTTTGCCAATGTAACCATAGGCTATTTGGACAATCTCACACGAGAGACGCTTTGCGGTGGCAAATTGAAAACATCTTACCAGTTCCAACCCATAGAGACGGACTGCGCAGAACGCTCCTACGTTTTTATTTATTGTGCTTTCCCTTTAGAAACGTTGTTTATTATGTGGATGTTCCACTACTGTTGCATAAAACCTCCTGGTCTTAAAATGAGGCGAGGTCGCATCGTCATTATTTAGCCTAGACGTATTTATATAGCCTAGGTATATTTTGTGAGAATAAGACTGCTATGAGGGATATTCCACTGCCATCATTTTTAATCGGGATTATTTTCCCCGTTTCTTTCGCAGTGAATTGCGAGATTGTCTTGAAGATAGCAGGTTATTAATTTTTAATCTTTATGCATCCACACGAAGAACGAACAAGAAAGGAGAAAACGACGGATAACCAGAGAGGAAGAAGGAGACAGCGTGAAACGAGAGGGGAGGAAGAATGAACGAGATAAACTGAGAAACGAAGGAAGGAGATTGGAGGAATCAAGGTAAGACACGAATCAAGATTTTAATGTTATCTATGTTTTTGAGTCAATGGGATACTGATCTGAATATGACCATGGAATCTGTCTGCCATGAGCTTCTTATAGCGGGGTGGAGAGGCGTGTAACACGATTTATTTATTGATATTTTATGCTTGGACAGATATGGAGTGGATGTTTATGATGCGTCAACAACAGTCGCTTCATATCGGAACATGTGTTTATTGTATTTGGCGTCTCATATGTGAAGAAAATGACATTAAGGTCGTGTATTTCTGTGCTGAAACGTGCAATGCGATACATTGCAAATGTAATTGTCCCCTAAAGTTAATTCAACCTAAATGTTAATCGCACTGCATGTTACATAATACATCAACAATCTATCTGAAATCATAACCTCGTTTAGAATGTTAGCATTTTTAATCTACATGGTAAATTACTCTGTTGATAATATTTATGGTTATGCGCAAAATCGCTGCAATGAAAGCAATTTTTGCTTCAATAGTGCCCTAACCGGTAATCCGGGAGGAATTGCGCCTTCACAGGTTGATACGTATAGGCAGATGACATAGGGAAAACAGTGAGACGGTTTATTTAATGCACTGAATGTATAAATGAGTGAGTGATTAACTGTCATGATAAGCTTGCCTGGACGAATTGCCTTGCTAGGAGCGCCCTAAGAGCCCAACCACCCATGAGTAAAAGGAGCGTGTGTGAAAGAAAAATGTGATGGGAGGAGGCAGCAAACGGTGTGATATACCTCCCTCCATCTATTTTCCCCTTTTCAGCGCAGCAGCGGTTCTTCTAACGGCGAGACACCTGTTATCATTAGGGGGCTCATTGCGTGTTATACAAGAAAATCCGCATTAGAGTGCCGTAGAGCTCAAAAGTGAACTACTCGCCCGTCCCCGTGTGCGGGACTAAACCATTAATCCTCGACCCTGTCAAACCGTAACCCATAGGCCCACACCACGCAACATAAATCTTCATCTTTATATTCATAGATTCAATACTGGATACTGTATGATGGTTCTTAGTCTAGGCTATACTTTCAGGCAATGCATCTCCACTTAAACATAACAGTTGTTAGAGAAAGCTCCTGTCCAAAATGTGTCATGTGTGCTGGTACCAATGTCAATATTCTACACGCACGATAGTGGTCGTTTATGCAAGGTTTTGTCTAAATGATAAGCAAAGAAACAGCAAAGTAGCCTACTTGACTTTTTTTATAGACTCACTGGAATTCAAATCCTTCAGGTGATGAAATGACAAAATGACAACTGTCCAATGGCTTTATCTGCATTCAAGAAGCCTCAAGCCTAAGTCTTGAATTGGTTTACTGCCAAACATTCTCACATGGAACACAGAAGGGTTTATATCCCTCTGTCTATATGTCAGGTCACCATCCGAAAAAAATATTCTTGGTTTTCAATGCATGAATAATAGTCAGACATTAGCACAGTATTAATGATTAAGGTTAAATTGAATTATTAAATTAAATAAACTAAGGTTTATTTCAGTGTCATATATTTCTTAAGCGTTTTGCATGGTGTCACAATAGTTTAGAAATCATATTGTGTAATGAACTTGCCATGTAACATCTTACACACACACGCATGCACACGCACACACACACTCACACTCACACTCACACTCACACACACACACACACACACACACACACACACACACACACACTCACACTCACACTCACACTCACACTCACACTCACACTCACACTCACACTCACACTCACACTCACACTCACACTCACACTCACACTCACACACACACACACACACACACACACACTTTTGTTTTGGAGTATAAATAACATCTCTAGTTAGTCCACCTGCCTACTGCCCTTCCAGGCTTCATTGGATTATTCACTCTGCTCAATGTGCAAATGTGTTCAGCCCCTCCAGCCTCGCGTAGGGCTGACTAAATGGATATGTTAATACAACAAAAGAAGGGAGATACTGGTATATATTTCCGAAAATCACCCTAGTTGGACCGGAACACCCTCAGGATAGCCTGCTCCATTCATATCCCATTGTGCGAGGGCCAATCGTAGTTTACGTTTGTGTGTCATATTTAGGGTATTTACATACATGTTCAATATTGATTTGATTTGCTATTATGAACGGTACAAGTCTATCTACAAAATAGTGGCATAAATAATGCCATCGAAAAAGAAAGTCCATTTTATTTTAGCGTAGCCCAAGTCCTCCCTCCAGGCCATTGCATTAGATAAAGGTGTTCACTGATGGATGGAGCCAGGCTGTGAAGGACCATGCATTTTTCATAGCGTGTTGTGCAGTGCACCTGCCTCTCATGTGCATAGGCAGTGGGTAATCTTTTATACCGTTTTAAATAATGTCAGATGTGTCTCAGGGAGCACATTTTTTTCCCCCTGTCTGACCTAGAAACTGTTTATTGTGTACTGTAAATTAGAATCTTCTCTCTCATTATTTGTTGCTTCTGTCCCACTGGTCAGGGTGTTTACCTGCCACTGGCGGTGGAGTGTTGGCTGGGATTTGAACCAGCCGTGTAGCCTGATAAGGACAGGGAAGCCATTAGGATTCTAATAACAGTTATTGTGGGGGAGGTGGAGTTAATTGGCAAGTTTGCATGTGCTCTGCTTGTAATACGGTGTACTCTCCTCCTCCACTTTTTTTTTTTACATTTATTTGTTGTACTTTTTACAAGATTACATTTTGCAGGATGGATGTGTAATGAGGAATTAGACAGAGAGAGAGAGAGAGAGAGAGAGAGTGTGAGAGAGAGAGAGAGAGAGAGAGAGAGAGAGAGAGAGAGAGAGAGAGAGAGAGAGAGAGAGAGAGTTGGAGAGCAGGCGGCGAGAGATACACAATGAGCAACAAGCTGAAATTGTCCCAGTTGTTGTACAGAGGCACAAAGGCGATGGGAACTGCATGTCCCTTTCGGGGCTTGGGCTCAGTCATAGCCTTTGTGTTGTCGAGTGCTCTGTGAATGTGCTCATTTATGCAGCCGCCTGTAACTGCAGGCTCTCAGCTCCATGCCCCTTTGTGTGTGCATCCAAGAGAACCGAGTCACACAAGCACTCCTACATGTACTGAACATCTGGAGCAGCAGCGCGGGTGGAGGTGTGGGGATGTAGAGGGATGCGGGGGGTGTGTGTGTGTGGGGGGGGGTGTAAGGGAGCCAATCCTTACCCCACTATACCGCCAGCCTTGCGCCCCGATTTAATTTAGAACCCCCATCCCTCAGCATGTGAGCCACGAATGAACGGAAGCAACAAGTGCACATGAATAGAAAAATCAATGAGGCCTCTTTTTTCATAAATGGAGTGGGTGTTGTTGAATTAGCCGGATGGGGCTATGTAGAAACATGCTGGCTTGTCTTGACCCGTGTATTTGGGTTGTGTGTATTGACTGTGAGAAGGGTTGGTTTACAGCTGTGAAAAGGCTCAATAAGGTCCAATCAATGGACCACTCTGCCACCCAAGCAATTAATTTGGCTCTGCACAGATTTAAAGGGGGGCCTTAATTTTGTATGATGAGGGACAGGTTAGCAAACATCACTCAACACCCACAACGGCACTCTCTGACTGTCCTTTTCAACCAGCCTGGTTGTATCATTCATCCCTTAGAAAAGAAGGTGTCAGCATGGGCCTCTTAATAATGGAACTGCCGTTCAGCCATGACACACCATGCCTCTTTCCCTAGATCTCAGCAACACTGACGTCTAACTTCTCTCTTCATTGTCTATCTATAATATATATATATATATACTGTATATATTATACACTCACTGAGCACTTTATTATGAAAGCAATAATAATACTGGGTAGGGCCTCCCTTTGCTCTCAAAACAGCCTCAGTTCGTCGTGGCATTGATTCCACAAGCGAGCAATGTTTAAATTGTAGGTTTGATTCCTGCTGGGACCACGTATACTGAAAAATGAATGCACTCACTGCAATGTAAGTTGCTTTGGATAAAAGCGTCAGCTAAATGGCATATTATTATTATATTTGGTGCACTTTCAAGCTGTGTTTGCCGTTCTACCACATCCCAAAGGTGTTCTATTGGATTCAGATCCGGGGCCTCATTTATAAAGCTTGCGTATGCAAAAAAACGTGCGTACACAACTTTGATGCACATTTTGGGATTTATAAAAAAACAACATGCTGTGAAAATGTGCGCTGGGACCCATGCGTACGCACAGAAACTGGAGAAATTAGCAACTGCGACTCCGCTGGCAGAAGGATGAAACTCGAGAAACGCTTTGAAATGGATACCATTGTGTAAAATAAATCGAAATATTACCTCTCACATATTATGAACATACAGTATATCCTATATATAGCTGTTTTGTGTGTGTTTTGATTAGGAGTATTGATATCCATCGCCCTTGTTAACTGTACATATCTTCTCCCTTGTCCTGTACATATTACACTGTACATATATCTTTACTGTACATATAATATTGGCATTCATGCACATATATTGACTTTTTATATTCATATTCATTGCACGTATACTGTACTCATTTACTTACACATACACAAATGTGTATGTGTTTTTGCAAAACAACAAATCAAAAATCATCAACAAATCATATTTGATTGGATCTGTAATTATTAAACAATACTTGCATATTATGAAATGTATTCTAAAAAAGAATAAGAACTGTAGGACAAAAAATTACGTTTAAACTGATGCCGTTTTCGAGATAGCAGTTCCATATTGTTATTGCGTGCTCGTTGTGCAGTACTGTTGCACAGAATTTCTTTTCTGTGGGGATTTGCCTCATTGTCATCATGTAGGCTATAGATTAATATTAATTTGAGGCGTTTCACTGACCATTTATAGGCAACTATGAATACTTGTCCCACCCACTATCAAAAGGGTGGGACAAGACACTGGTTCACGTGCGCAAAATGTAGAGTTGATTGCGATTTAAAAAGGGAAACGTAAACATTCTTGTTTTGTCTACGTTCACACGGTTTTTATGCCAGTTTTACGCAAAGCTTTATAAACGAGGCCCCTGGTGACTGGGAAGGCCACTGAAGAACACTGAACTCATTGTCATGTTCATGAAACCAATTTGAGATGACTTTTGCTTTGTGACATGGTGCATTATCCTGCTGGAAGTAGCCATTAGAAGATGGGTACATTGTGGCCATGAACAGCAACAATACTCAAATAGGCTGTGGCATTCAAGCGATGATTGTGTGCCAAGAAAACATTACCCACACCATTACACCACCTGAATGAATGTGTTTAGGTGTTCCTAATAAAGTGTTCAGAGAATGTACAACATGTAAGTTACTGTGCTTGTTGCTATTCTGAAACACAATGAAATATCATGTTTTTAAAGGTCCTGTATGTAGATGTTACCTTTAAAATAGACATAAGCTACCTTAACTGTACATAGTTCATAACTGTATATACCTCTAAACTACCGTACTTGTCATACTGCACCTATCACTATCATTGTCATGTTTTTATGTCATGTTTTATATCACTATTTGCACTTCTTGTTAGATGCTAAACAGCATTTTGTTGTCTGGTACTTGTACTCTGCAATGACAATAAAGTTGAATCTAATCTAATCTAATCTAATAATAAATTGGTAAGCAATCAAGGAATGAGATCACATGATAGAGAACGTCCAGTGAAGAGCACTGTTCTGATCCAAACAAACAGCCTTCTAAAATCTGCTGTCTAGATTGAGCACTGGCCTTCACATACACACGCTTTATTTGTTTATAGGGATATGGACATGATTGCTGCTATTAGAAAACATAGCATATGGTAGTGCGGGCAGCACTCCATATTTCACCTTTAAGAATAATAGTAATGTGTCTGAATAAATAGCGTGTCATTTTGATCTTAGTCCTGCCGTTTGTATTAAGTGCAAGTGCAGTGTGAAGAAAGCTATTATGGAAGCTGCTCTTTAAGCTCTTCAATCAAGAGTGCTCGGACTGCTGCTACTATTGGTGCTTGATCATCACATAGAATAGCTGTGGTGCTCCTAGCAAAGTCCAGAGAACCACCAGACTCAGATTTCACCTGTTCCTTAAATAAGCCCACATCAGCCCACAATTGACATGGTCCCAACTTTACTTCACTGCACAACAGAGGCTCATAATGAAATGATCAAGTTTTTGTTTTTGTTTTGCATCAATTTGTCCATTTGTTATGTGTATATATATATATATATATAATATACCCCTTTTCCATAGTTCTTTCTTTTTAGTATATTAAACACAGAGTAAGACAGTAAGCGAAAGAGAGATCCACTGATGAAGAAAGACAGAGAGGTGGACTATTAGCACACACCCAAGCTAAGCGCTCCTCCTCGTTAAGTGAAATAGTCTTCCTGTTGAACCTGTCCATCTGAAAAAGGAGAACTAGGCAGATGAAAGGAAACAGGGACCAATTGACCTAATAGCTTGTACAATCAATCCTTATGTTTTTCTGATAGATTGACGGAGGGTGTCGACAAGAGCGCTTGACTAGTGCTTCTGGGCTCCTCTAATTGGGCCAGTCAGAGCTGTGGAGTGTGTATGTGCGTGTGTGTGTGTGTGTGTGTGTGTGTGTGTGTGTGCGTGTGTGTGTGTGATTGTCAGGAGCAGTCTCCTCTCCTAGCAGCTCTCACACCTGTGGTCTTCTACCTGCGTAAAAATGCCACCTCTGTCCTCATTACCTTAGTTAGAAAGAGCTTTACACTACCCATACACACCTTATCTCCCTCCACTGGCTCTTTTAGGCCACTCTACACATGCTCCCACTTGAGTCTTAGTGCAAGTGAGCCTTTCAGATTAATTAGTGCCGACACGTTATTGAATGTCTATCGGTACACTCGATGAGGTGTTGGGTCAGATAAGGAGACATGCATAAACAAGAAGCCAGGCTGACGCCTGTGTGTGTGTGTGTGTGTGTGTGTGTGTGTGTGTGTGTGTGTGTGTGTGTCTGTGTGTGTGTGTGTGTGTGTGTGTGTGGTTACCTGTTCCGTACGGACATCAATGTTCACATGAGACACACCTGAGTCAGTACACAGAGGACTGTGGTCTGCTGCTCCGGCAGGCTCTGCTCCAGTATGTGCGAGGGGAGCTGTTATTTGTGTCAGCAAGACACTCTCTTGTGTATTTGGTGTTTGACTACTGTGAGTGTGTTTTTGTATTTTGTTTTCTCTCTGTCTATGTGTGTGTGTGTGTGTGTGTGTGTGTGTGTGTGTGTGTGTGTGTGTGTGTACCAGTGTGTGTGTTTACCTGTATGTGTGTGTGTGTGTGTGTGTGTGTGTGTGTGTGTGTGCGTGTGCGTGTGCGTGCATGTGTGTCAGGGTTTAGAGGTGTGAGAGGAGACCACATGGAAGCAACACGGGACCAAAGGCAGCTGTTTGTTTGCCAGACTGCCGAGATGGGAGCTGGGCAGGGAAGGGGAGAGGGAGGGAGGGAGAGAAAGAGGGAGATATAGAGGATCATCGGGAGGGTACGAGTGGGAGCTCATAGAGAGAGGAGTGAAAGGGCAACGTAGATCCATAAACAACAGTGAAAACACCCTAAGCATGAAACATAACAGATGCCAGATGAGAGATGAGCGAACAACATGATGGAAAAAGCACCTAGAGCCATAAACACAGAATAATAAACAGAGGGAGAGAGAGAGGGGGGGGGGGGGGGAGAGAGAGAGAGAGAGAGAGAGAGAGGAGGGGGGGGGGGGGGGGAGAGCATCCAGAGTGGATTAATTAAGAATTATAATTACGCTGGGACTATGCAACTCTCACCTGGAGACCAGCCTTGTGGCCTGCTCTACCCTCTACCCTCTTCTCCCTCTCCACCCCTCCTGCCCTCTGTGCCTCACAAACATATGGTCATTGGCTGACCACAGCAGAATACACGTTCTACTGACGCACGCACGCACGCACACACACACACACACACACACACACACACACACACACACACACACACACACACACACACACACACACACCATTTCTAGAGGCCATATTTGCTTATTGCTACAGTTGTTGTGAACACTATGATCAGAACACACTCTGCACTGTAATATTAACAAACGAAAAAAGACCCTACACCGTGTTCACCCAGCTCATACTATTACACAGTATATACACAAACCACACTTCATCTGACCAGAAATAAAGTCCACAGACCACAGCTTAACCCTAAGTGACCTCCCAGCCACAGAACAAACTCCACCGTGTACACACCATGCCCTGACCACACCGACCACAGCCACTCACACTGCTCTATAATTCCTGGCAATTAGGATTAGGATAACCATTTGCTTGTTTTTTTCTTCTTTTCTTTTTTTACTGCTTAGAGTTGCACATTATCCTAACATTATGATTATGGTATGCACAAAGCTCAGTCTTATACTTAGCCTGTAAGGTGAACATTGAAATACAGCTGCAATCAGGGAACATGCCCTTTCCCCCTACAATTGGCTCAGGCTTTCCTTGCGACTTGATTTATTTGAAAGATTGTTTTATTGATCTACTGAAATAATGTGGTGGCAGTATAATGAGTGTGTTATAGAACTATGTAGAATTTGACATCTCTGTGAACTCAAATGAATTCAGTGTACACTATTGATCTGGTTATCCACCGTATTTATACAGCTATTTGTCTTTCGGCTGATTAATTTAGTGTGTGAGAGAGAGTGTAGGTGTGTGTTTATTGGTGTGTGTGTGTGTGTGTGTGGGTGTGTGTGTGTGTGTGTGTGTGTGCGCGTGTGTGTGTGTGCGTGTGTGTGTGTGTGTGTGTGTGTGTGTGTGAATGCATTCTAAATGCTGTGACTCCAATAAAGGAATAAAACATACCGTCCACAACAGATGCAATTACTGCTGGCACATACACACACACACACACACACACACACACACACACACACACACACACACACACACACACACACACTTAATACAATGTTATTGAATGACTATCAGTACACTCAATGAGGTGTTGGGGCAGATAAAGAGACTAGATGCATAAACAGGAAGCCAGGCTGACGCCTGAGAGTCAAATTGCGTTCTGTATTGGGACTTCTACCGTAGTTGTTCTCCAAATAAGTAGCTTGAATGAACTGAGGATGGATGTGGATGCTTCCTGACAGCTATCTGCTCGGATATGCCAGAGAAACAACATTTGTTTGGAGATGTTTCTTTTTTTCCTCATTATAGAAGAGATAAAAGACAAGACTCCATCTTCTTCGTACTCAGTCTAAATGCAGAACCTCACAACATATGTGGATAGATATAGATGGATAGATAATGTGTATTACAAAAGACCAGTGCTTGTCAGTTCTCTGTCATTATGTACCTAATAGAACTGCAGTCACATGCTGCATTCATAATCATCCTGTTCAAAACTCATATCCGTTGTATTAAAGAGCTTTTCACATCCTCTTCAAAGATTCAGACTCGCATGTATTTACCTGCACACACACTTCACATGTGAGATGGTCTGTACTGTACACTATGTGATGTTGGTGTTTTGGGTGCACTTCCTTTCACACTGTCACCTTAATGTGAATACTTATCTACTGGGTATCTATATACATGCAAATGGAATCTGAGATGGGACTGTACATGAGAAGTAATTAGTAATAACTTTGAACTGAATTTTGAGAGCTCTTCATCATACAAATCTATTTACATAGTCCATTGAAGTTCCCTGGAAATGTACATGCAGCACATCTCACAAACAGAGTGGGAGCGGGCTAGCTAGGAGCTCTTAGGCAGAAGTGCACAACAAGGTAATAGGATACTGAGGTACTCAGGTATGTACATTCCAGTTCCTATTAATTACTCAGTAAGGGCCAAATCTCAGGTCATAATTATTATGTAAATTGGAATAATTGCAAAGTACCACTTTACATTACATGGTACAATCATTTGTATGTAGTTAGTTATCTTGTAGCGTACTGTGTACGTAAATACAGGCAAAGTAAATACAGGCAAACACTGCACTTGTTATTTCTGTTCCAAAGAACACTACACCGGGCGGACCGGACGCTGCTTAGTGAGAAGACGCGAGGAGGCGGCCTCATTATATCTACGAAGGACAGCTGGTGCTTAAACACAAAAACTGTAAGTAGCCACTGCTACCCAGACCTGGAATACTTGACTGTTAAATGCCGACCCACATACCTCCCGAGGGAATTCAACGCAGTGTACATAACATCTGTTTACATTGCGCCCAACGCGGATGGTAGCTTAGCATTGGCGCGGCTACATGACGTCATCAGTGGTGAACAGAGCGCGGACCCACAGGCACCAACATCAAGCTTGCTTACAAGGCTAGACCGCTAGCTCATCTAGGCATGTCTGACCATGTGTCAATCCTCCTGATCCCAGCCTACACTCCCATGAGGAAAAGTGCTCCCATCACCACTAAGACTGTCAGAACCTGGCCAGCAGGGTCCGCTCCACTGCAGATCTGCCTGAATGACACCTCATGGCAGGAATATGAGCATGAGGACCTGGAACAGTTCACGTCGTCGGTTCTGAACCACATAGTGAACTGCACCAACTCAGTCACCGTGGACAAACGGGTCCGGGTCTACCCCAACACGAAGCCATGGATGACTGGGAAGGTCCAAAAACTGATCAATGAGAGGGACAACGCCTTCGCAGGGAAGGGCACACTGCTGTACAGCACCACCAGGGCTAACCTAAAGCGCGGCATCCGGGAGGCCAAGGCAGACCACAGAGAGAAGATTGAGGAATGCTTCCTGAGCAACGACTCCAGGCGTGTGTGGCAGGGGGTTCAGCACATGACAAACTTGACAAAAAGAGGACGACCCCCTGCTGGCGGAAAAGCTGAACTCCTTCTACGCCCGGTTCGACGAGGGGCGAACGGAGGTAACCACAACACAAACACCACTCTCTCCAGCTCTCAGCAGCCTCACCCTCACAGAGCATGAAGTGAGACGCGTGCTGAAGGTGGTGGACCCCAGGAAAGCCTCAGGGCCGGATGGCGTCCTGGGACGGGTGCTGAGGGACTGCGCCGACCAGCTGGCCTGGGTTTTCACCAACATCTTCAACCAGTCCCTGTCCCAGGCCACCATCCCACCCTGCCTGAAAACCTCAACTATCATCCCAGTCCCGAAGAAAAGCACGGTGAGCTGCCTAAACGACTACCGCCAGGTGGCACTCACACCAATCATCATGAAGTGCTTCAAGAAACTAGTCCGGGCCCACATAGTCACACGCCTCCCGCCCAACCTGGATCCATACCAGTTCGCCTACAGAGCCCACAGGTCCACAGAGGACGCCATCACAACGACTCTCCCCTCCACTCTATCCCACCTGGAGAGGGGAAACAGCTACGCGAGACTGCTCTTTGTGGACTTCAGCTCTGCCTTCAACACCATCCTTCCAGACAGGCTAGTGACCAAACTACTAGACCTGGGACTATCACACTCTATATGTGCATGGATCAAGGACTTCCTGTCCGACCGCCCCCAGAGGGTGCGGGTGGGCTCCCACACCTCCACAGCCCTCAGACTCAGCACTGGGTCCCCCCAGGGCTGCGTGCTAAGCCCCATCCTCTACAACCTCTACACCTACGACTTCACCCCCGTCCACCCCAGCAACTCCATCGTAAAGTTTGCAGACGACACCACCGTGGTGGGCTGCATCTCGGGGGGGGGACGAGGCGGCGTACAGGGATGAGGTAGAGCACCTGAGCAAGCTGTGCAAGGTTAACAACCTGCTGCTGAACCAGTCAAAGACCCAGGAAATCATCGTGGACTTCAGGAGGAAACAATCTGAGGTCCAGCCCCTGCTCATCGACGGAGGGAGCGTGGAGAGAGTCTCAACCCTCCGATTCCTGGGGGTGCACATACAGGATGACCTGTCCTGGAAGAACAACACAGCAGCCATCATCAAGAAGGCACAACAGCGGCTCTTCTTCCTGAGAGTCCTCAGGAAGGACCACATCGGACAGGAGATGCTGGTGGCCTTCTACCGCTGCGCAGTGGAGAGCATCCTCACCTACTGCATCTGCAACTGGTTCTCCAGCTGCACAGCCACAGAGAGGAATGCGCTACAGAGAGTCGTGAGAACGGCCCAGAAGATCACCGGCGCCCCCCTCCCCTCTCTGGAAGAGCTGTACAACACACGCTGCCTCAGGAAGGCCTCCAAGATCTCCAGAGACCCATCCCACCCTAGGTACGAACACTTTGCTCGGCTGCCCTCGAACAGGCGGTACAGGACCATGTTCTCAAGGACAAACAGACTGAAGCTCAGCTTCTACCCCAGGGCCATCCAGGCCCTGAACACAGCAAAGACCTAGGTTCTGGGCCCTGGACAGTCTGGACGGATTGATGGCAGCAGCTGGATTGAAAAACAGGTGTAGTGCTGAGGCACAAATGTGTACATTTCAAGCCTGCAAACTGCGACACTTTAAATGAATGTGCAATAACACTATGTGCAATATGACAACCCTAGGGTACATAAGGTTGCAGAGAATAGGAAATGTTAGAATAGGTATAGCATAGCATAGAGTACAGCAATAGGTTAGAATAGGTATAACATAGCATAGAGTACAGCACAGTGTTTTATTTGTACAGTATAGTATAGTGGATAGTGTACATAGCCTTTATTTATGTAAACCAGCTCCTTTCCCTTCTTGTTTTTTTTCCAGTTTTTTTTCTTTCCTAGCACCAGGGGAGCCCCCCCTCCCAAATTTCGTTGTTTGGTACCTGTACTATATCAATGACAATAAAGACCATTCATTCATTCATTCATTCATTCATTCATTCATATAAAAAAGTGAGCAGTAATTGTATTTAATGTCGATAGTTGATGTTGTATAAATCGTGTTTGATTAGATTAGATTGATTAGATTAGATTAGATTCATTGCATTGCACAGGGTACAAGTACATAGGTATTACAGTGAGTATGAATAATACATATAAAGTGAATATACATGGGTATGATATGTACAGTTATGAAAATTATATATACAGTTATGAAATGAATATCAATATGATATGTACTATTATTAAATGATAAGCACAATATGATATGTACACAGTAAGGGCAATAGGTAATAGGTGGCATGGTGCAAAATACATGATAATATAACCAGTGTATGGTATTACAGTACTCATTAAGTATTACGTGTTACAGTGAGTATAAATAAAACATGTGATTATGAATATGAATATTAAATGTACAGTTATGATATGATATGTACAGTATGATATGTACAGACCCAGATCAAAAGGGCTTGAGGAGTGTTACATTTATGTCAATGTATAATTACTTAGAGACCAATATAATAATAAATGTGGTATGTTCCTCTTGTTGGGGGGGGGGGAGCTTGTTCAGCAGAGTGACAAATACTAATATGACTACTAATCCAATCATTTTCAACCATGTACACTCACTCTCACCTTGTCTTCTGCACAGTACCCTCTACCTTTTATGCTTTTGAATGTTTGCATACTCCCAAGATGTTTTACGCATGCTTGTGCATCTACCTGCTTCTCTCTGAACTGTACTAAAGTGCATGCTTCTCTCATGCTAGCCTGCGCTGCTTGCCGGTTGTAGAACCTCTACCCTTGTGCAAACATCTGCCCTTGTTTACTCCCCTCCCTGTCCTGTGCAGTGTATCCTAACCTGAACATCTATGTACTCACGGGCCCTCCTGCACGCTTAACCAGTGCCTGTTTACTCTCCCCTGCCCCTCTGTGCACTAACACGCACCTTTGTGCACTTGACGTCCTCTAACGTGTGCGAACGTCCGCCCTACGCTCACCTTCACTCCTGCGTCTGTGCCCTTCGACGATGTTAGCAGATATGGATGGAAATACAAAAGACCCTCGATGAACTCGGATATCGAGCTGCTTTTTAAAGCTGTGGGATTTACCCGATATCCCTGAATGCCCTGCGAAAGGGGGGAGGGGGGATCGGCCCGCTCCTCCCTACACCAGGGCTTCATGGGATTTATGACCCCTTCCTCAACAGCTCTCGACTGGCACTTCTCCCACTGGCTAGAATTAGCAGGCGAGGGAAAACAAACAAATTACAGGGAAACAAACAGAACGGCTAATAAGCATGTAGTGACATGAAGAGAACGCTTTCAGCAGGACGCAGGGGGAGAACAAGGGAGGGGGAGATCAACATAGCATAATCCCTTTCTCTCTCCCTTTCTCTCTCCCTCTCTCTCTCTCATCCTCTCTCTCCTCCGCCATCTATTTCTCCACCCCCCCCCCCCCCACCCCGTTCCCCCGGCCGTCTGCCTCTCTCTCTACGTGGGCCTCTGTGTGGAGATGATCCCTGGGTATGGGCAGTAGGAGACAGATGGGCGGATGATGGATCTGACGTGATAGACAGCGGGGTGATGGATGGCTGGCTGGCTGATAGGGGATTAATGCAGTGCTGAGGCGGGCCGCGTCCTAGCGGATGGCTCAGTGATAGATAGATAAAACTGACGAGGAGATAAACAAGAGAGCGCTAATCCACGCCCCCTTGATGGACAGAAAATCAAAGCTAGGGAAAAGAGCATGGACTGGGGAGAGCTGGAGATAGCATGGGGCTGGGTGGGTGAGATGGCGTGAGGTGGGAAGGTAGGGGGCTTGGGGAGGGGGGGAGGGGGGCAGGGGGAGAGGGGGGGGGAGGTTCAGGGAACATACTGTGATAGGAATTAGTGGTGAGATGATAGGACATAGAGGACGTGTTTGGCCTGGGCGATAGGGCAATGGAGGCGAGGGTGGGAGGTGTTGATAGGGTAGTGGGCGAGGGTGAGCAGTGTGGCTGTAGAGGAGAGATTGGGCGTCGTGAGTAATTGGACATAGTGGGGATATGATGAACTGATTGGACAATGGACAGTCTGCTGGTTGGAGTTGGGAGATAGAGGAAATTGTTGTGTCTGGTTATTAACATTGCCCAACACCTCCCACCCCCCCTCCCACCCATGCCCTCTCTAGAAATGTTACCCTGAGTGAATACTGTATACCGTATGAATATGGAGGTCTGGTTGATCTGTTCCGGGGTGGATGTACGTACAGTACTATGTCTTAGGTACTATGCCATGCACTGTGGGGGATGAATTGAACTGTCGTGATGAGAGAGAGAGAGAGAGAGAGAGAGAGAGAGAGAGGACTGGAGGAGGGGAAGGGGGAGGGGGGGGAGAGGAGGACAGGCCCGGGGAGAGTCTGTCTGAAAATAGGGAGTGAGCTTCCCATCCTCACATTATTATCGAGCGCTAAGCTTTGTCTCTGTTCGGCGTTTCAGGGGACCCCAGGGGTGTTGGCATCGATCCTCAGTGCTCAGAATGCACTCCTGCGTCCCCTATTTAAACATACTCCGCCGTTGGCCAACAGAGACAAGGCTTTATTTATCCGGCCTCTGATTTTGGCTGCATGGATGACAACCTGATTAGCACTTAGAGGAGCTCTTAAATCGTACATCGGGAATGGGGAGGAGGCGATCTATACAGAGAGGCAGACAGCCGTCAGAGTCGGGGAGAATGATGGGGGACGAATGGGAAGGCAAGGTGAGTGATTGTGTCGTACAGTGGGTTTAATGAGGGGGCGGGGTTGACGGAATAGTAGAAAGAGTGTGCGATTGAGGGTGTGAGGGAGGGAGGGAGGGAGGGAGTGAGAAGAACAATGAGTAAGAACCGGAAGGGATAAGTATGTGTGTTAGAGAGAGAGAGAGTGTGAGAGAGAGAGAGAGAGAGAGAATCTGAGAGAATCTGTAAGTATGGAATCCACGTGATTAAAGAGAGTGAGCGGATGAGACAGCAAGTGGGTGGGTGAGTGAGTGAATGAATGAATGAACGAGTGAGAAAACGTTTGATTGAATCCCTGGGTGAATCCTTGAGTGTGTGAGTGATTGATCAAGTGTGTAAACCCACAGATGAATGAAGAGGTGGCTGCACGAGCAGAGGGCCAGGAGCAGAGTGAGTGAGCACGTAATGGGGGTTAGTGATGGAGGATGTTGACAGAAAGTGTCAGCCTTAACCACACTGACCTATGAATCCGAGTTGAATGCAGAGGGGTTGAATTTGAGTGCAGCGTGGACGTGAATGGAATGTAAAACTGTGAATGTGAATTTCTGGTTGGATGTGAAACGCATGCGAATTGGAAAAGTGGGTGGATGTGTTGGGGAATATATCTGTGTGCCTGTCGGCCCCCTGTCATTTTCGTAGGATTTAGATTCAATTTCAATTCTAGCATAGGGATGTGCACTTGAAAGTATTGATATTATTTTGGTGTTTATTACCTCAAGTGAAATGAAGTTGCGGATTGTATGTCTTTAGGGAGGTCCTTCGTCCATGCCACTGCGTAAAATGCATAGAAAAAAGTGGAGCCAAAGTTACTGAAAACACAGTTAGGATCTTTAGTTGATAAAAAGCCCCAAATGAAATGATGATTCTGATGCTAATACGAGAAGAATTCTTGGCCCAATGTAACTGGAAACCATTTTGTTTCAAGTAACAGATGAGCATATTTACTCTCACAGGGAGAGGGATGCTAGCTCTGCCAGTCCTCGATTAGAGGGGAGCTGTTACTACGGAACGGGAAGACAATTTATTCCTGCTTCCCCTCCCCCTGGGATGACAACGGCCGTTCCACTTCCGACACCCGGGAGCTAGCTAGCAGCACTATGTACTGTGTCGATGCAGGGGAATGGGTTGGGACACTGCCATTGTCAGTCCTGCAGCTTGTGCTACACTCAAATCATTCCCCCTAGTCACTTCGCTCAGTTTGGGGGGGCGATGCAACAAAGCAATCACAATGGCCATGAAATGTCAAGAGAATTTGTATGGTATCAACGAGCACACATTGTCAATGTTTACCGCCCTCTCTCCCTCCCTGACTGCCTTTCTCTCTGCCTCTCTATCGCTCGCCCTCCTGTCTGCCCTGCTTCTCCTGGCTGTCCCCTCCAACACTCTGCTCCAGCAGGCTTGTCTGACCCCGTCGTAGTAGTCTCCCGGCCCCCGTCTTCGGCTAAGAAGCTCCATTATTTACGTTGTATCGTGTTTCTCCATCAATTCCCGCAATGGAACAATTGAGACAAATTTCCCTGACTGTCACAATAGCAGTGGGACCCGGCAGAGGTTGGAAATGGGATTAGGCTTAAATGGAATTTAATTTTCACCCTTGCTGTCTCCGAAGCCTGTCTACCACCCAGACAACATGACGCGCCGTTAGAGTGAATGCTTGTGTGTGTGTAGTAGTGTGTGTGTGTGTGTGTGTGTGTGTACTTATGTATGTCTGTGTGTGTGTGTGTGTGTGTGTGTGTGTGTGTGAGTGTATGCGTATGTCTGTGTGTGTGTGTGTGTGTGTGTGTGAGTGTATGCGTATGTGTGTGTGTGTGTGTCTCCCAGCTCTACAGTAGCATACAGTATAGTAGCATATGTAGCATGTGTAATATGATGCGGTTGTGTACGGCTCTCTCTTTGTTCTTTTAAAGCACATTAGGCTCCAGCCTCAGTCTGCTGCTGTAATGCAATTGCGTTGCAGTCTTTTCTGTGTTTCCTTCGAGAGAGTGCAGTCTAAAGATTGTGCTTGGCACGTATCACTGAGTCACACCACGACCGAGAGAAATGGAGCCTTTTTTGATTGATAGCAGTGGAATAGCTCACAGGTACAGAACCTTCTCCTCCTCGAAATAACATGAACAAAAATCTTTCGGCCCATTTTTGTTCAAAGCTGAAGAACTAGCCCTTCCAGAGTTAATCAATGAGTAAACTTTGGTCGTAGCGGCTGGAACTGCTCTGAGATGAAATGGATAAGTGAATGAATGAGTAAATAGATAAATGAATAAGTGCTGTCGAAGTGTGAATCAATGTTTATGGATCGGGTTCCTGAGACCCGCTGTGCTGCAGATGAACATGTAGGGGTGGAGGGTATGTGTGTGTGTTTGTGTGCGTGTGTGTGGGGGGGGGCTCTGTTTGGAGGCCACTTCAGTGCTGTGTGTGGTAGTGTGGTAGTGTGTGTGTGTGTGTGTGTGTGTGTGTGTGTACCTACACACAGCGATGTGTTAGTTAGTGTGCCTGTGTATGTGTGTGTGTGTGTGTGTGTGTGTGTGGGTGGGTGTGTGTGTCTGTGTGTTTGTGTGCGTGTGTGTGGGGGGGGCTCTGTTTGGAGGCCACTTCAGTGCTGTGTGTGGTAGTGTGTGTGTGTGTGTGTGTGTGTGTGTGTGTGTACCTACACACTGTGATGTGTTAGTTAGTGTGCCTGTGTGTGTGTGTGCTGTGTGTCCTTTTCCTCACACTAACACACAAACATGATCAATACCTGAATTAATGTTCAAGTAAAGAGACAAAGCGTGTTGCACTGGCCTTGGCAGAGAATGGCACCCCACCCCTCCCCCACCCCCAGCTGGGCTGAGAGTTGATAGAGAGAGTGAAAGAGTGAGAGAGTGAGAGACAGAGAGAGAGAGAGCGAGCGAGCGAGCAGCAGAGTGCATAGAGACAGGGAAATAAGAGCATTCATTAATAATGAATATATTACAGGGCCAAATTGGAAGGCATTCAGCTTTTAAAATCCTTTTTTGGTTTTATTACCAGCCGTATTAATTATAGT
>NC_137675.1:65813089-65830589 GCF_963989245.1 Nansenia antarctica | reverse complement strand
ATTACACTACACAGCAACCCAACCGGAGACTAGTACACACGCTAACAGGCACAATCGCACACTAGCAAGCAAGCACACACACACACACACACACACACACACACACACACACACACACACGTATGACATGTGAAAGCCATTAGGCTTCTATAGTCATGTACTATATGAACATGCACAGTGAAGACATTGATAGGCACGGTCATATCTCCCTTTTTTACTCCGCTGTCTCTCTCACTCACTCTGTCTCTCACTCACTCACACACATGCATGCACCCCCCCCCCCCCCCCCCCCCCACACACACACACAGACTCACGCACACACACACATGGACTCACACACACACACACACACAGTCGGATGTGAGAGAAGGCTTCCGGGGAGAAAAGCTGTAATATGCGTCTCTATGTCTCCCAGCCACAGGCTGGATAAACATCCATGTGTAGCAGCAACAGATGCCACTGTCTCCCTCTAATGCCCTCTCCTCCCCTCCTCCCCCTCTCCTCCCTCTGCATCCTATACCCCCTACTCTCTGTGCCTTCCTCTCGCCGTCCCTCTTCCTCTAATGATGACTACCTCCCTCCCTCCCTCCATTCTTCCCTCCCCATCTCCCTCTCCCAACTCAGTCCCTCTCCTCCTTCTCCTCCCTCTCACTCTATCTCCCCTCCCTTCTCTATTCTCTGTGTCTCTCTCTCTCTCTCTGTCTCTCTCTCTCTCTCTCTCTCTCTCTCTCTCTCTCTCTCTCTCTCCCCTCTCTCCTCATGTAGGCTGAATGCTAGCCCTGGGCCTCGGGTTTTCTTATCCGCCCTCTATCCTCCCTGTATTTCCAGCTTATTTCTCTGGGGGGTATTCTGTGTGTTCTCATACAGGCAGTGTTATCTAGCTCATCAAGTGTGTTTGAGTGGCTGCGATATGGGCTGGTGTTGAAGCGTGTTGGGCAAACAGGTGGGCTATGGGATGAGGGCTAGAGAGATAAGGACGATAAGGGACGCACACGGGAGCGTGCTCTTGACTTGCATAGTTTTTCACCCATTTTTGGGAGCGGACCATATGGCTCAGACTTGTCACTGATATCATGCAGTTAGAAGGCAACAGTGAGTCTGGCGAGCCGAAACTCCTCAAGATGGATGGGATGCTGGAACTAATGTGGCTGCCATGTTTTAAGACATCAGGGTTGGATGAGCACACTGGAGAAACAAACTGGCTTATTAGTTCACTACTTGAATTATAGTTTTCTTCTCAGTGATCTTTTCGACTGTTTTTTGTTTTGTTTTTTGTTATGTCATCCATTTAGCGCTGCAATTATTCCTTTGTCTTTGGGTCCCAGGTCTTAAGTGGTCTTGTCATGTTCGATGTTCTTGTCAGGGCTGGGTGGCCAGGCCATGTCGCCTACTGTAGACTCCTTTCTCCTGTTCCTTTCACAGCTAAATGGCACCATCATCCCCCTGAGAGAAGGGGAGAGAGGAGGAGAGAGGGAGAGAGAGAGAGAGAGAGAAAGAGAAAGAGAGAGAAAGAGAGAATGGGGTGTAGGATACAGAGAGGAGAAACAGAGATACGGTATTTCTCTCTCTCTCTCTATCTCTCTCTCTTTATACACACACACACACACACACACACACACACACACACATATATATATACAGTATATACTGTATATATATCAGGGGAGGCTTGTGGAGTTAGAAGCTCATTGTAATGCATGGAATAGAATGTGGCTGTCCTGTCATTTCTGCCTTCACCAGCCTCTGCTGATATACGCATATTCTGTATACAGTATGTGTGTGTGTGTGTGTGTGTGTGTGTGTGTGAGAGAGAGAGAGAGAGAGAGAGAGAGATAGAGAGGGAAGGAGAAGGAGAAGAAGAGAGAGGGTGTAATGCAGCGCGGCACAGAGCCCTTATTAAAGCTGTCCTCTATGGCTGCCCTCCGACTGATTCTCTCTGTAAATCTCCCCTTTAATTGGAGAGGGCACAGGGAGAGATAGGTGCTGCCTTACCCACAAATATATTCCATACTCTGAGAGATGGATGGAGAGACAGAGACAGCGAGAGAGAGAGAGAGAGAGAGAGAGGGAGAGAGAGAGAGAGAGAGAAAGAGAGAGAGAGAGAGAGATAAACCATCTGTGGGATGCGTAGGTGCAGATGAAGGAAACAATGCTATGCTGATAGAGAGAAGGTGAGAGAGAGAAATAGATACAGTGCTACTTAAACGTTTGTGGGCTGGTCATTATATGGTCATTACAGGGATGGACATTATTTTTGTATAAAATATTAAAATTAACATACAAAATCTTTATCTAAACCCCCATTCGTAATAAAGACATTAGATATAAGGACATAAAGGACACAAACAAAACAAAAGAGATATTTTCATTGTTTATTCAACGAAAGTGGTTTATTTAACAAAAACTCTCATCTCGTGTGCAAAAAATATGTGAACCTCTTCAGTCAATAGCTTGTGGCACCGCCACCTCCATAACTTTGGAGTAAACCCACTCCTCCTTACACACCTCAGCCAATTGAGTGAGGTTTGAGGGGTAACTGGCATGAACTGCCTGCTTTAGGTCCTGGCACAATCTCAATTGGATTTAGATCAGAGCTTTGGCTTGGCCAGTCCAAAACACAAATATTCTTTCTCCTGAGCCACTCTTTGGTATATTTGCTTGAATGCTTTGGGTTGTTGTCTTGTTGGAAGACCCATTTTCAGCCCAACTTTAACTCCTTGACTGTAGGCTTGACCTTCTGTCCAAAATTCTTCTGGTATACCTCAGAATTCATGATTCCCTTAATGATGTGGAATTGTCCAGGTCCAGAGGAGGAAAAGCAGCCTCAGATCTTGACATTCCCACCACCATGCTTGACTGTTGGGATAGGCAGTGTTGGGGTTTTGCCAAACATAGTGGTTTTGATTTTGGACTCATCTGTCCAGAGAACGGACTTCCAGAAACCTTTGGGCTTGTCCAGGTGGCCTCTGGCAAAGTTAAGATGGGCAGTTTGTTTATTTTATTTTTTTACAGCAGAGGCTTCTTCCTAGCAACCCTCCCATGAATGGCATTTCGATTCAGTGTTCTTATTATTGATGAAGCATGCAGTTACCTGAGATGCAACAAGGGAGGTCTGCAAATATCTACATGTTTTGTTTGAGTTGGCTTTTACCCAATTTATTATTTTTCTTGTGGCTCTTGATATTCTTAGGCCGAGTTGTTGTTGATGTTAAATGCTCTCCATTTGTAAATGATTTGCTCACAGTGGACTGATGGAGCTCCAATGTTGTTGATTTTACAGCTGTCCCCAGATTGATGTGCTCTCACTAACCTCTTCCTAATGTCCTCTGAGACGTCCTTTCTTCTCATGGTGTGTTTTGCATTCACCTGCATGGGTAACACAAAACTGACCAGGTTTCTTATCTCTATTTATCAGCGTCCTATCCAAACTCTTTCTATCTCTCCTTTGATTGGTTCATTTGGTACCCAATTATTTACCCACCTGCTTCTACTTACCTGCTTGATTTAACGTATTGGGGTTCTCTTATTTTTGCACCTGCATGAATTTCTTTATAATTTAGTTTTTCTACTACATGCATGATTTCCTCTAAACCAATGTATGGAATTGGTACAAAATAAACTTGTTACGTCAGATAAAAAAGAGGTTCTGATTAAATAAAGATCTCATGGTAAAAAAATAAATAAATCTGTAATTGCTCTTACTTCCAAGCATATGACGAGTAGTGTTGTTCCGATACCGATACTAGTATCGGCATGGCCACCGATACGCACAAAAATGCTGGTATCGGTATCGGCGAGTACTTTACAAAAACGTAAGTTTTTTTAATTTTTTTATTTTTATTTTATTTTACTTAAGTTTTTACAAAGGTTTTGAGCAGTGCCAGACTAAGTGTTAGCAATAATTTTACATCGAGGTGAGTATGCGGCTCAAAAAACATGTTTTTTTGTTTTGTTTTTTCAAACGCCGTGGTATCGGATCGGTACTCGGCAAGTACTGCACGGTCAGGTATCGGTATCGGTATCGGGATCAAAAAATGGTATCGGAACAACACTAATGACGAGGGTATGAGAAGTGAACCGCAATATATACATTTCCAAGGGAAGGGGGGAGGCGGATAGGAATAGATGAAAAGATGGCATATTGAGAGAGAGAGACAGGGAGAGAGGTGCATCAAGGGTGAAGCAAGGAGAGGTAGGAGAGGGGTAAGGGAGGGAGACAATGAAATGGTGGGAGGTGAATAGAAGGGGTGGCTGTGAAAGGAAAGGAAGGTGAGAGAGAGAGCGAGAGAGAAGAGAAAGGCTGATTTCACTGGAGTTGCAGCCTGAGTGTCCTTCCTTAATGGGGTTGCCATGACAACAGTGTATAAGAGAGTCAGGCTCCAATAGAGTGCTCGTGCTATACTCCCCAAGCGAGCTGGTGTGTGTGTCTGTGAAAGAATGCATACATCCAATGTAATAGACATTTCAGACATGACATGACGTTCAGTTCATGTATCACATACTGTCTGTCTAGCTGGAAAAATACATCTGATAATAAGATTAATGTCTAGATGAAATTAATAGGTAGGTGAGAGTGTTGATGCTATCTTTGTGTTAGTTTTTTGTTGTTGTTTGCTCACTGTATTTGGATTCAATTTGTCCTTGTAGGAATGACAAAGGGAGAGAGAGAGTGAATAAGAGTGTTGTTGTACTGTGCTTGTCTCTGTCTCTCTCCTTCTCCGTGTCTCAAGCACTCGGATTGGCGACATGGTGATGTCGAGATGCTTGTTGTTGACAAATGTCATGTTCCCAATGTCAGCCGTTGTTGTCGCAGGTCAGGTGATGTCACTGTGCTCAGGTAACGTTGCTGTGAGGGGCCCAGCTGTCACAGAGCAGAGGCAGAGTCCCATAGGACGGCCAATCTGTCATAATTATATTAATGACACGCATAGTACCGCTAGCAATGTCATCTCTTGTGTGTGCCAAGAGCTAACGAGCAGCCCTTAATTGTAACATTAATTGAAAAACATTTTGATTAAAGACCACCCTCCCCACCCCACCCCAGCCCTCCTCCGTCTTCATCGGTTCCGATGCTTTCTCGGCACTCCCTTTTTTTTCACGTTCTAACTTTTCCTTCAGGTATTCTGCCCTCCTTTTACACCCTCTCTTCCTTCTTAAACTCTGCATTCATTCGAGTCTTTGACCTTCCCTCTCTTTATCCCATTGACTTTCTCCTTACTCATCACGCTCTCCCCCCACCTACCCCTCTTCTTTCTCTCTTCAGGATCCGTCTTTTACTCCCAGTCTCTCGCTCCTCTCGTTAGTCCAATTAAAACTCTTTTATGTCTACTCTTACTCCTCCCTCCTCCCCCTCTTCCTCCCTTAGTCTTTTCCCACCAGATTCCTCTCTCCTCCTCTCCTTTGCTACTATCGCTCTCGTTCAGTCTCCATGTCTCCATTACAGTCTGTTTTCTCCCTCTCCCTCTGTGCGTGTGTGTCTTTCTCTCTGTGGGGGCGGAGGGGCAGGGGGTAGAGGGGTGGGGAGTTGCTCCTCTCTCTGGCTGTGCCCCAGGACTCCGCCCAGCCTTGACTTTTTGGACCCCCCCCCCCCCCTTCCCCCGTCCCTGTAGGGCTGTTCTTTGTAGCAGCATGGCCTCAAAGACAAGCCAACCCTCTCTCTCTCTCCCTCTCTCCAGCAGAAGCCCATTGCCGGAAGGGAGAGAGAGAGGGAGTGATGCAGGGAGAGCACATCTCTCTGCTGATCTCTCACTCGTTCTCCCCTCCTCCCTCTCCCTCCTCCTCTCATTCTCGCTCTCATCTCAGTGTGAAGGGAGGCACAGTTTATCATTCAGCCACAGACCCCATGGTGTGGGCTATATACCTCATACAGAGGAAGCCCTGTGTGTGTGTGTGTGTGTGTGTGTGTGTGTGTGTGTGCGTGTGCGTGTGCGTGTGCGTGTGCGTGTGCGTGAGTGTGTGTCTGTGTTTATGTGGGTCTAATTATAATGTACGTAATTAAGTGCATGAAGCCTCACTATGAGAGGTGTGAACAGGCTCCTATGTGCCTTAGCACATATGTGTGAAAGCAATATTGACTAAGAGAGATATATTCAAGCTTCAATAATGGCCTCATCAATGTCTGTCTTTTCAATAATGATAGAGCGTAGGGCGAGACATTGATCATCAGTAAGTGACCAATACTGACCTTTATTGACTAACAGGCTGGTCTTGTCACCAACGAGATGCCTCTTCAGGACACAACGCCCCCTGGGGATGCCATGGCACGTTAAAGAGGTTCCTACTGTACCTTCACTTATTTAAGATGAAGTGTACACGCAAACAAAGGCGACTCTGATGAATGTGTTCTTTGTGCATAATTAGGTAAACTTTCCCAGTAGTCAATGAGAGAATGGATTAATGAATTAAATCTTCATTGATGAATAACGAGACTTGAGCAACGCGGGAAGCAGCTAGATTTAATCTGTTACAGTATATTTAGACATAACAGGGCATTTGTTCGTCGCTCATAAGAAGGAGGTGAACAAATGCGCTGGTGCATAGGAGGCACACAAACACAGGAAACAGGAATAGGTTTTGGAATGTTTCAGTGCAAACCCAGGCTAGGAACGCTACTTCAGATCACCATGCCTTTTGTGTCATTATTGAACTCTAACCTACACAATGGCCCTGATTTTATCAGTCAAGCCTTATTCCGACGGGATTAGTTTCACAAGGGGAGGCAGGGTAATGTAAGCATTACCAGAGCATCTCCGTCTTTTTAGTCTCGTGGCAATCAAATTTTATGGACTGCGCGAGATTACCGCACATATATTCATTCCAGCCTCTTTTATCTCCTGTTTCTTTGGCCTGTAAAAAAAATATCTGATGGTAAAAAAAAAAAAAATGTGTCCTGTGTTCTGACCTTTATTACGGTAAATTGTATTTGTGTCAATATTTTGGAGAATAAATAAGATGAGTTTGAGAAAATAAGGTTAGTGACAGTGAAGCTGCTGTGAATGCATAGTCACTTGAATGAGAGGCTGACTGAGATAGGGAAATGTCTGAGACAAGGTCATTCTTTCCAGTTCACTGTACCCCTATCCAAAAACAACATGTGCAGGCGCTAATGCGAGCCGATTATTTGTAGAACTGTTTACAAATCCCTGTTGTGAGTCGTTCAGTGTTCGTTGAAACATCGTAACTCATAATTCTCATGTAATATCCAGACTGCCTTACCGGTCAATTCTGGACCAAAAAACCCAACATGATTTACAGGGGTTTGTTCAGTAAAACGTATCCAAAGCGAATCATCCTCTGAAAAAAAACGATGTCTCAGGGTAATAACAACATCACTGACGTCCCCTTGTGACACTAGTCCAATCGGGATACAGCTCACTCCACCATTCACAGTCCCGATACAGCCGTTTCTCTATGTTGGAATAGGCCTACGGTACAACTCAATAAGGAAAAGAAGAAGGTGACTGGAACACAGGGTGGTGGATTGCCATGGAAACGGGACGTCACAGTTCCTGAGCAGATTGCTGATTTCTCTGCTCCCCTCATCACGATTCCAGATTCTAGGTTGGAAACAGGAACAGGTGCTATCAGCAGCTTCCTCAAATAAGAGGGGGGGGGGGGGGGGGGTGTCTCATTCTCACAGCAGTGTATTTTCTCTCTGAATTTGGGAGTGGGGCATGTCCCACTGTTAATGATGACCTTGGGGAGAGAGGAGAAGCAGGATTGTGTGCTGGAAGCTCCTTAATGTCCCCTAGGTTAACACTAGCGTTTCCACTTCCAGTTAATTTGTTGGTATGTGTATTTTTTCCTCATGCATGTGACACTATGCATTTTTTACCAAAAATATCCAAGATGGCTGCGCGCATAGTCGCTGCGGCTGGAGTGGCTTCAAAACTGGTGTTCTTTAGTGATTTTAAGTGCATTTGTATGTACATTTTAGTACTTATAGGGAACGGTTGTGTAAATAGTACCTACAGCAGGCACGACTTACTAGAAGTTGGCACGCAAAACGAGAAGACAGTAACAGCGGAGTTCCTGAAGCAACAAAGGATTTATCACGAGATCGCCCGTTTACCGGGAGAACCTTGGTACTCAGTCCCTTCCCTGAGGCGCAAACGCCGGCGTAAGGACCGCAAGCAACGACGGGGCTGCAGGGCAGGCCTGTTAGCTAGGCTAAGGAGGAGCCCAGACAAACCTGCTTTGCCGAGTATTTTCCTATCCAACGTCAGGTCCCTGACGAATAAGATGGATGAACTGAGACTACAAGTTGCCAAAAATAACATCGTGGGAGATAGCTGTGTGATCATTCTCACTGAAACCTGGCTAAATGAAACTATCGTGGACTCCGCGATTAGCTTGGAGGGCCGCACTCTACATCGCGCTGACCGCACGCAGCTCAGCGGCAAGTCCCGCGGAGGTGGGATCATAATATCGACGAAGGATAGCTGGTGCTTAAACACGAAAACTGTAAGTAGCCACTGTTCCCCAGACCTGGAATACTTGACTGTTAAATGCCGACCCACATACCTCCCGAGGGAATTCAACGCGGTGTACATAACATCTGTTTACATTGCGCCTAGCGCGGATGGTAGCCTAGCATTGGCGCGGCTATATGACGTCATCAGTGGTCAACAAAGCACAGATCCACAGGCAATTCACATTATAGCAGGAGATTTCAATCATGTCGACCTGAAGGCAGTACTACCCAAGTTCTATCAGCATGTGAAATGTGCAACAAGAGGAGAAAAAACACTGGACAAGGTATACACCAACATCAAACGTGCTTACAAGGCTAGTCCGCTAGCTCATCTAGGCATGTCTGACCATGTGTCAATCCTCCTGATCCCAGCATACACTACCATGGGGAAAAGTGCTCCCATCACCACTAAGACTGTCAGAACCTGGCCAGAAGGGTCCGCTCCACTGCAGATCTGCCTAAATGACACCCCATGGCAGGAATATGAGCATGAGGACCTGGAACAGTACACGTCGTCGGTTCTGAACCACATAGTGAACTGCACCAACTCAGTCACCGTGGACAAACGGGTCCGGGTCTACCCCAACACGAAGCCATGGATGACTGGGAAGGTCCAAAAACTGATCAACGAGAGGGACAACGCCTTCTTCGCAGGGAAGAGCACACCGCTGTACAGCACCACCAGGGCTAACCTAAAGCGCGGAATCAAAGCGGCCAAGGCAGACCACAGAGAGAAGATTGAGGAATGCTTCCTGAGCAACGACTCCAGGCGGATGTGGCAGGGGGTTCAGCACATGACAAACTTCAGAGCCAACAGGCTCACAGCCGCAGAGGATGACCCCCTGCTGGCGGGAAAGCTGAACACCTTCTACGCCCGGTTCGACGAGGGGCGAACGGAGGTAACCACAACACAAACACCACTCTCTCCAGCTCTCAGCAGCCTCACCCTCACAGAGCATGAAGTGAGACGCGTGCTGAAGGCGGTGGATCCCAGGAAAGCCTCGGGGCCGGATGGCGTCCTGGGACGGGTGCTGAGGGACTGCGCCGACCAGCTGGCCGGGGTTTTCACCAACATCTTCAACCAGTCCCTGTCCCAGGCCATCATCCCACCCTGCCTGAAAACCTCAACTATCATCCCAGTCCCGAAGAAAAGCACGGTGAGCTGCCTAAACGACTACCGCCCGGTGGCACTCACACCAATCATCATGAAGTGCTTCGAGAAACTAGTCTGGGCCCACATACTCACACGCCTCCCGCTCAACCTGGATCCATACCAGTTCGCCTACAGAGCCCACAGGTCCACAGAGGACGCCATCGCGACGACTCTCCACGCCACTCTATCCCACCTGGAGAGGGGAAACAGCTACGCGAGACTGCTCTTTGTGGACTTCAGCTCCGCCTTCAACACCATCCTTCCAGACAGGCTAGTGACCAAACTACTAGACCTGGGTCTATCACACTCTATATGTGCATGGATCAAGGACTTCCTGACCGACCGCCCCCAGAGGGTGCGGGTGGGCCCCCACACCTCCACAGCCCTCAGACTCAGCACTGGGTCCCCCCAGGGCTGCGTGCTAAGCCCCATCCTCTACAACCTCTACACCTACGACTTCACCCCCGTCCACCCCAGCAACTCCATCGTAAAGTTTGCAGACGACACCACCGTGGTGGGATGCATCTCGGGGGGGGACGAGGCGGCGTACAGGGATGAGGTAGAGCAACTGAGCAAGCTGTGCAAGGTTAACAACCTGCTGCTGAACAAGTCAAAGACCCAGGAAATCATCGTAGACTTCAGGAGGAAAAAGTCCGAGATCCAGCCCCTGCTCATCGACGGAGAGAGCGTGGAGAGAGTCTCAACCCTCCGATTCCTGGGGATGCACATGCGGGATGACCTGACCTGGAACAACACAAAAGCCACCATCAAGAAGGCACAACAGCGGCTATACACCCTGAGAGTCCTCAGGAAGGAACACAGCAAGCAGGAGATACTGGTGACCTTCTACCGCGGCGCAGTGGAGAGCATCCTCACCTACGGCATCTGCAACTGGTTCTACAGCTGCACTACCGCGGAGAGAAATGCGCTACAGAGAGTCGTGAGAACAGCACAGAAGATCACCGGCGCCCCCCTCCCCTCTCTGGAAGAGCTGTACAACACACGCTGTCTCAGGAAGGCCTCCAAGATCTCCAGGGACCCGACCCACCCTGGGTACGAACACTTTACCAGGCTGCCCTCGAAAAGGCGGTTCAGGACCTTGGCCGCAAGGACAAACAGACTGAAGAACAGCTTCTACCACAGGGCCGTCCAGGCCCTGAACACAGCAAAGACCTAGGTTCTGGGCCCTGGACAGTCTGGACAGTCTGATGGCAGCTGCTGGACTGAAAAAATCAGGTGTAGTGCTGAGGCACAAATATGTACATTTCAAGCCTGCAAACTGCGACACTTTAAATAAATGTGCAATAACACTATTGTGCAATATGACAACCCTAGTCGTCTATCTGTACAGTATAGTATAGTGGATAGTGTACATAGCCTTTATTTATGTAAACCAGCTCCTTCCCTTCTTGTGATTTTTTAAAAAGTGTTTTTTTTTTCTTTCCTAACACCAGGGGAGCCACCCCTCCTAAATTTCGTTGTTTGGTACCTGTACTGTAGCAATGACAATAAACAATAAAGACCATTCATTCATTCATTCATTCACTATGGATGTTTCTCCCTACATGAGACAATCTCTCCATGACATCACCATCACTACCCCTGTGGTTTAGATCAGGGAATTGCCTTGTCTGCATGAATGTATTTGCTGTCTTTGATGTTTACGTGTTAGTATTCTAGTCTGTAAGTAATCTGCAATCAATGGTCCGGGAAATGCGTTGTCTTATTTCGGTCTGCACTGTGTCTTTGTCTTGTGCTGTGTCCTCTAGATAAAGTAAGGCAGATCAGCCAAACAGCTGTGTGTTAGTGCCAGTGAGCAGACACTCAGTCCACTCGACCCCTCATGCTGGCACGCAGGGTGGGTGAACAGCATCCAAACCCTCCTCTCCAATCCTCCAATCCCCCCCCCTGCCACCCCAATCCCCCGCAGGGCAGCAGGAGGCCTCAGCTAAATACTGATCCGCTTGGATGAGCCGAGGTGCAGCAGGGGGCCTGTCCCCGTGCCAAAAACTGTCCCTCTGCTCCCAGCGGGCATGAGAGTGGAGTCTGTGACGCTCCATGTCACGTGCAAAGGGACAGAATACACTGTGAATACAGGAGTCTGATCAATAACTGTGGGAGCGGAGGAGAGGAATATGGGGATGGTGCTTCAGATGTACAGCGGGGGAAATACGTTTTCAACACATCAACAATTTCTTAATTCAACATATTTCCATTGCAGCTATTCACATGAAATGTAGACCATGCATTGGTATTAACTCAATTAAACTACACAGCTAAAGAAATTGTATCATTCCAATCCGTAAAGAAGCTATGTGCAATAAAGTGGAATGACACAGGAAAAAAGGGTTGAACACAGTAAGAAAAACCACTAAACCAGCTTATGCCACTAATGAGTTCTCCCACCTGTGCTAATTAGAATCAGCTGGGTTTGTGCATGTTGGTGGGTAAGTACTTCCACTCTTTGAAAAAGGGTTTCCCACCTTTGAATGCAAGTAAACAAATAATTTGTCACCAAGATTTCCTGGAAGAAAGATCTCATGATGGGTAGAGGCAAAGACCTCTCCAAAGACCTTCGCAACAAGATAGTTGAGCAGCATAGTAATGGCACTGGTTACAGACAGATTTCTCAACTCCTAAATCTCCCTATAAGTACCATTGGGGCCATTATCTGGAAGTGGAAGGTACATCACTTGACTATCAACTGGCAGTGCACAGGAGCTCCTCGCAATATTTCTGATCTGGTCAGAAAGTTAGTCAGAAGATTAACCCAAGAGCCAAGGACCACTTGAGCAGAGCTCCAGAAAGATCTGGAAGCTGCGGGTAGAGTTGTCACAAAGAACACAATAGGCAATGCACTCCACCGCCACAGCCTTCATTCGCGAAACCTGTAGATTACTGTGAGAGTGTAGTCTGGTCAAACGAGACAAAATGTTTCGGCAAAAATACGACGCGCCATGCTTGGAGGACAAATGTCTCTGCTCTGGCTCATATGATCCTAAAAATGCCATACCTACAGTAAAGTTCGGAGGTGGAAGCATCATAGTATTGGGCTGTTTCTCTTCACGTTTCTCTTCATGTTACTGGTGGAATCCAAATTATTGAATGGAAGATAAATGTATCTGGAAATTCTTGAAAAAAATCTGTTGCCATCCACCAGGATGATGAGGATGAGACGCGGGTGGATCTTCCAGTAGGACAACGATCTAAAACATACTGGCCTAGTCAATCGCCAGACTTAAATCCAATAGAACATTTGTGGAAGGAACTGAAGGTCAAGATTTACCAGCGGGCCCCCTGGAATCTTCAAGATTTAAAGACTGTTGAAGAATGGGCCAAAATCCCACCTGTAAGAGATTAGTTTTTTTGTACAGGAAGCGTCTTGAAGCTGTCATGGGGAACAAAGGCTTCTCCACCAAGTATTACATACATTCCTGTTAGCATGTTCAATACTTCCTGTGTCATTCCCCTTTAATGCACATAACCTTTTTATGGATTGGGACAATTTCTTTAGTTTATTGAGTTAATACCAATAAACGGTCTAAATTGTTGATGTGTTGAATACTTATGTCCCCCACTGTATATGATGATGCTGCCTTGGAGAACAAAATATGAAAGACAAGCCAGGAATGGAGTGAAAAGTGGTAGGGGACTGGCTTTAAGGACAGACACTGCAGGTTGTCCTCGGGGGAACTGTGTTGGTGCGGATGCGTGTGCCATGGGTATCTTTAGAGCAGCGCACTGCAGGCATCCCTTTGGGAATGCAGAGAGGAGGAGGGAACAGAAGGGTGCACTGGTTTCATGTCGCTCTCTCAGCCAAGCTGCAGGAGAGCCTCTCAAGGCTGAAGTGGAAGCCAACCTCAATTTGTAGTGTATTTAAAAAGAATGCATGCACTTAAGTGCTCCTCATGTCCTCCTGTGCTATAACAACAGACAGGCAGAGACAGTGAGTGAAAATGGATACATCAAACACACAGGTACACTTAGAGAGACTGGTGCTCTCTCTCTCTCTCTCTCTCTCTCTCTCTCTCTCTCTCTCTCTCTCTCTCTCTCTCGTCCTTGTTCTCTCATTGGCTTTATATCTCCCTGGATAGTGCTCAGAAATGCTGAAATGAGGCCTGACCTGCGGAGCAAAGAGTGAGAGTCGTTTCGACTAAGTTAAACAAGGGCACTTAGATTTAAAAGGGCCATAATCGTCAAAAAGGGAAGCTCTAAAATCAATTGACAAGAGGTTTAAAGACAAAGAGGGTATGAGGGAGCATAAATGTGAATTTGATTTGTGCTTAGACGTATTTGTATGGGTGAGCATGTGTATTTATACATATGTATTTATCTTTGTGTGTGTGTGTGTGTGTGTGTCTTAGGATATTTTTCAGACAGAGGGCAACAATGAACATCTGTGTGTGCATGTGTGCGTGTGTGTTTGTGTATTTGCACGCTAGCGTGCGTGTGTCCTGGGTAGTGCAGGTGGGCTGGATCAGTATCCAGGCCATCGCAGACCCACTGATTCAACCAGCACACTCTGGGCGGGGATCCAATCAGGACAGCCATCTGGTGACCAATCAGAGACCTTGCTGTGATGTCACAGTGACAGAGCTCAGGGTTCCGTGGGCGCTGGGAGGAGAGTAAACGCTCTGACTCATGGTGGACCTCTGGGCCGGGCTGGACAGTTGGGCAACAGTGCAGCATGCCAGGCCCAAATGTGTGAGTGTGAGTGGGTCTGACGGCAGGGGGTGAGGGGGCGGACCATTCTGCTGAACCAGGAGGCTAGGCTACTGGAACCAGGCCTGGGGAATGTGTGTGTGTGTGTGTGTGTGTATGTTTGTGTGTGTGTGTGTGTGTGTGTGCATGTGTGTGTGTGTGGCCATTAACTAAAAAAGTGGATACTGCTCATATGCACTAGAGAACAGTTAGTGTGGGTATGTGTTTTGTGAGTGTGTGGTACAAAAAAAAATGTAATTTGTGAATTTCATCTTCATTTAACAATGAGTTCCATCATTGTGTAAGGACAAGGAAAAGGTCTAAAGTGATATCGGACAGAGCTGTCAGAACAGAGGGCAGACTGTGTATGGATTTGATTGACAGCTCTGTTAATTCTAATGCGATTAATATTTCAGTACTGTCTTCCGTGCGAATGCCACTGTAATCTAAAACAGTCTTTCTGAGACCCACTCCGGTCTCCAAACTGCTGCTTCTCAACCACCCTGATCTGTGTGAGTCACCCTGCCCGGGGCCTGGGGGAGGCAGGGCGTAATGGAAATCTACCCAACACTCACCCCATCTGCGGTTAGGAGGGCGGCCCGTGGCAGGAGAGAGAGCCCCACTAATAATAATAATAATAATACATTTTATTTATAAAAGCACTTTACATAGGAAATCTCAGAGTGCTACAATTAAACACAGGAAGATAAGATGCCACTGCAGGGCATGTGGGGAAAGAGGAGAGGCGGTGAGGAGATGCCCGGTGAAACTGGACCTTAAAAAGGTTCTCAGGGCTCAGATATTGCTGTAACACTCAAATATGTGAATATTTTATATGCACTTATAGGGTTGTAGAATATACAGTAGTTGGCTGAATCAAAATAGAAAGACAGAAAGACAGAAACACAGAAATACAGTCTTATTCTGACTTACAGTAAAGGGGCACTTACCCACATTTTAAACAGTATATTAATTGTCTGCAGCACTACAGCAGTGTCTACATATGTGACAAATATTCTATGATATGTAGTCGGTAAGATTGAAAATGTCCTACAAAAATCCTCAGAAGGAGTTTAATAAAAATAAATCTGCGATTTTTTCCCCCAAAACAACAGCCTTTAACGCAACGTAACCCAGTTTCCAGTCAGGTGATTTTCAGATTGCGACTTTCGTTTTTGAAAATCATAGATTTTTATACACACTATTCATATACAGTATGAATATGGAATGCTACAGTATTTTTGCCGTATTCTATTTTCTGTCAATTCATATGATCATACCATTAAACATGTCAATGCAGGAACAGCAATGTACAGTAGCGTGGATCAGTTAGTTGTGATTACTAAGGCCAGTTAAATCCTTCCTTCTTTACCCCCAGTGCTTAGCAGATCAGTAGAGTTACCAACTAACCCACAGCATGGGATTTACCATCAAACACCAGCCATAAGCCGTATTCAATAGGCATGACACGGATAAACATCAGTGGAAACATCGGCCATCACTGTCCTTCCATATAAGGGCAGGGTGAACCGAGTGGAGCGTCACCACGTCACCACGTCACCACGTCACCACGGATGCAACAGAACACAGAGTGCCCATGCACTGAACTTTGGTTTCCACTTCATGCAGAGAGTGTGTGTGTGTGTGTGAGAGAGAGAGAGAGAGAGAGAGAGAGAGAGAGAGATAGAGAGAGAGAGAGAGAGAGACCCACAGAGACATAGTGTGTGACGTGAGGTGTTATAGTTATACTTACTGTCAACCTCCAGACATGACTGAGAGCTCATTTATGTTACTGTATGCTATTACGCTATTCCACGATGGTGTCTCAATCTCTTTTTCTGTCATAGATATAGACACTTAAACTCCCTTTTCTAACATCTCCCTGTGTTGTGAATGACACATTTAGACCCCGGGGAGAGTGCTATTAATTGTAGCACCGGAGTCGATGAATGTTGTTAGCTGTGGATGTGCCGGTGACCCTATAACATCTCTGCTGCTAATGTCAACACATTACTCTTCACCCACTTAGTATTAATTGCAATTTCTCAGTTGATTTGGCAGATTTTAAACCAAGTTTACTATGCGCTCTGAACTGTGAATACAATCAATAACTTGAATAATAATTAGTACCAATGCAGGTGTATTTTTGGTTGTAAGTGAATACAGTATTTTGTTTATTTTTTGTGATAGGTATATATATATACAGTATATATATATATATATATATATATATATATATATATATATATATATATATATATATATACTGTATATATATATATATATATGCTATAATATTAGCAGTATTGCATCTTGTACCAACATGTTATTATCAATAACATGCAGGGAGACCCGCCTCGTTCCAAGTACTGGGGGGAAAACACTGCCAAAGCTTCTGAAGGACGTCTAGGTTGTGAGAGCATCTAAGGGAGTGCTGCTGTGCTCACTGGGGTGTGTCTTGAGCGAAAAATGAAAAGTGACAGAAAGCTGACGGAGGGATGAGAACCTTGTTTGTCCTTTACTGGCAGATCAACATGTGCCATGTGGATATGGGTCCCCAAGGTGGACATGGGGTGGCTGATGCAGAGAGTTCCATGCCTCACTGGCATTCCCTCATCTGTAAATAATCATCTAAGCCCAGCTTACTCAGCTAATGACGCAAGCCAGAGAACAGTGTGTGAACGCTGGTGATAATGAAACGGCAATGCGTCAACATCATTATGGACAATCTTAGCTTATTTTCCGCTGTGACACAAAATGCCGGAAAAGTGTTGCTAATGTATTAAAAAGAAAAGATGCCTTTTCCAGGCGGGCGGCGAATAAATGGCCGTACCTTGCCTACTGTATACCGGCCCTATTCTCTCCACCTCTTCCCTCACCTCTTACTCGGGGATGGAGGGATGGAGATAAGGGAGAGGTGGAACGGTTAGGGAAGCAGATCGCGGGTCAAGGCAAAGCCTTGTCTGAAAGCGTCTGCAGCGTGTGTCTAATTGAGCGCTGTGTAGTTAATTGTTTGTGCGTGGGAGGGGAGAAATCAATCTGTTTTCTCACTGCTGTGACTTCTGGGCCCTCGGGTGATAGACTGGAGCTGGCAGACACACACACCAAACTCTGCCAAAGAAACCCAAAAACCAGACCTCTGCACACACATAGAGACACACACACACACACAC
>NC_137675.1:65800589-65808089 GCF_963989245.1 Nansenia antarctica | reverse complement strand
ATGGAAGTACTATTTTATAACATTATTATGGTTTCATAATCCATTGTTGGCGGCTCATAAGATTAATGTCAGGGACATTAGTTATCACTCTTGTTGTTATTTGGGCTTAATGGTTATGGTACATTATTAATTTACTTCCACTGATTTGCTATGCGACTCGTGTCTACAAAGTAGACAGGGCGGAATGAGGGATACAAAGTATCTCTAATTTGAATTTGTGTCAGTGGGGGGGAAAGAAAGAGAGGGTGGCGGAGCAGACAGAGAGAGAAGAGAGAGAGAGAGAAAGAGAAAGAGGTAGACATCCCAGACAGTGGTGGCACCTCTGTAAATGCCATTATGGAGCTCAGCGTGGCCCTGTGCTGGGCGAGGAGACAGGTGGGCACTGAGGTCACTTCCTGGCGCTGCTGTCAGTGCGTCGCAGGGCCGCCAGTGAGGGACGGTGGCGTGGCCTCCTGTTGCATCAGTCACAATAAACAGTGACTAGATCCCCCCTCCGCAACCCCACCGCTATAAATCACAGGTCACAGAGGGCTGGAAAATACCAGCATAGGGAGCACGCTCTCCCTGTAGCATGGTGTCAACACTGACTGTGGAGAAGAGCCTATCTCTATCTGTTGTCCACTGTAGTGGAGGCTGGTGGAGGTAGAAGTCGGAGGACAGGCTCGTAGTAGGAATGGAATGAGGAAGGGTATCTAAACATTGTGTGTTTGATACCGTTCCTCATTTTCCTCCATGCATTACAAAGACCCCGTCGTCTGATTCCTACCTTCACCAGCCTTCCCTGGCGCACTGCCGTTAAAACACTATAGGCCCAATTCCATTTCCCTTTTTTACCCCTACCCCTCGTTTGTGGTTCGTTGTCTCGGAGTGCCACTTGCTTTTCAGCTTGCCCCTCGGAAGAGAGTCATAAGGGGGTAGTGGTTGAAAATCTTCACTTATGAAATGGGATAACCCTTCAAGACCCTGATACGTCATCAGTAGTATCATAGAAAGGCTTCGTCGCTTGCGATTCGAGGAGGGTTATTTGCGTGCTGAGGAGAATTGGGTAGTGCAGTTCCAGTAGCATATCATCCAGTAAGTGAATGAAAGTCTAGACAGGAGGAGAGGTGAGTGGGTTTGGGTTTATAGACAAAGGTGCACAGGGTGATTCTGGAGAGGGAGAGAGTGGCACGGGAGAGTCTATTGAGTGAAGTGAGGACTGGTCTCTCACTCTCCCTCTCTCTTTCTCTTTCGCTCTTTCTCTTTCCCTCTGTCTCTCTATTCTCTCTCGTCCTTGTTCACCGTTTCTCTTTGACAGTCACACCAGCTCTGTTTGATGTGCCTCTGCTGTGTTGTGCAGCTCTGCAAATTCCCCTGTCTCATTTGCATTCTCTTAAAGCATAGCTAGTTTCATTAAAGTCTTCCTCTGTTTTATGTCTCCTTCCCTCCGTCTCTTCAAATGGGCTTTTTCTCACTCCACTGCTGCTGTTTTGGAGGCAGACTGTATTCCCTGTTGACGATACAGCCTCCCCGTACTCTCTCTCAGAGTTTGTAATCAAACACATTGGGACCTAATACACAGACCATTACAAGAGTGCTGATGTCCCATCTGCACACGGCCACCACAATGGCGCCATTATAGTCCTAACAGCCCTGCTGATACGGTTGGCCACCAGCACTCCCTCCTTAACATACCCAGGCCCAGTAAATGGAGAAGTGTTAGCATGATCTGACCTGAATGTGCTAGTGTTACCGTTAGCATAATAGCATCACAGATTAGCGTAGTGTCATTGCTGATGCCAGACTTGGGGTGTCTGTGTTAGCTGGGAGAATACATTATGTTCGCGATAGCCTCACCAAATAGGATTAGTGTTGTCTGTAGAGAAGGGATTTGGGTACAACAGGGTCAGTGTTCAGTTCAATTCACAACTGATTTGATAGTCAATGTAAGCTATAGTATGTGTTGGCTGCACTCCCTAAAGCTGTGTTAGTAGTATCAGAGAGATGGTACCAGTGCTAAATAAAAAATGCTGTCGCTTATACTGTTACTACACTAATATTACAACAATATGACTCTGTATAAGAGGGGGTAGTGGGTGTATAAAGAGCGGGAGGCGGTAGACTGTATGGTGCAGTAGTTGCATCAGTGTTTGGGAGACTTATTCTGAATTGTATAACATGAATTGTTAAACAGAGATCCTCCTGAGACCCGCTGTCAGTTTTAATGTTTAGATGGAGGCGAACACTTTCTCATTAAGGAATAATCCGATTCTCAGCACTCTGTTAATTTGGGGGGATTTTTGACACACAGTAACGGCAGCTAGTGTGCCAAAATCGTCAGTTTAACTAATTTGCATAATCATTAAATTATATTCAACTGTCATACCTCCATGGCCCAAAAATGAGGGTTTGACAGTAAAAGCGCAGCCAACGTCTCCCACTCAGAAGTGCTATTACGCAGATGGCGATGGTAATGATATTTCATGGTATGCCTGTTACATTTTGAAAGGAAAAGTAGGATAATTATATTCATTTCGCCGAGTGATTAGTTTTGTGGGGGGTGAAGGAGTATTTAATAATGAATTATATCTCATCTACATTTATGGTCACACTTGCCTGTATTGTTCATTCTGGCATGTTGTGGGCATACTGTAAGAGTCAGTCTTGCAGTCTTTCCCTGGTGACAATAGTGCTACATATTTAGCTTCAACAACGATGGAAAAGCTGAGCTGGAGTATAGCGTTGCTGTGTTGAGCTGGAGTATAGTGTTGCTGTGATGCCCCGGGCCCTCACATGAAGCCTAGGCGAGTCTGTCACCCCAGACTCGTCATCTAGAGGGACTGAACGCCCTGGTGACAGTCTGAGGGCTGTGTTTTTACAAATGATGCCGTATATCTGGGCACATCTTGACACTGGCTGCTGCTATGCAGAAACATGCCAGTATGTTTTATGACATGCTTCTGTTGTAAAAATGTGTGTACAGAAATTGCCATGTACAGTAGTATGGCCATTATTGCATAATTGTCACATTGACCTAATTAATCAGGCCTAACCCTGTACTCCGTATTGCTTTGAGTTCAATTGAGTTGATATCAATTAGCGTCATTCTACTAACCAACTAGACCTCCATCTTTTCCTCGACACATTAAGGTGTAAACATCAATCCCTATAGTATGGCAAATGATGACTGAACTTCATATTAAAACGCAATGACTCTACTATGCATGAGGTAACTAGCCATCATCACTCATGACTGTCAAAATGTAAAACAATCAGTTGTTTTTTCCCACGCGTATTACAATTTGTTTGTCTTCTGTGTTCCTCGCTCTGCCCCCCAACCCCCCCCCCCCCCCCCCCCACCTCCCTGTCTTGCATCATTGCCACTTGTTTATATAACATGCCTCATCTTGAAAGGTATTGAAATGCTAATTAAGTTACTGAGGGTTGTAAAAGAGCCGTATGTACCAGGCACTTTTGGCAGACGTTCAGGTGTAAATTAACTTTGGAAGAAGCATTAGTCAAATCACCTGTGTGGATCTATAGCTCTCTGACCACAAGCTTGCTCCAGCTCGCACTCAGTACAGCCACACACCAAGGAGCTGACCACACAGTAATACCTCAACCTCACACTCATCATACTTCTCTTCACCTTGACACTGTTTCTCCCCTTGGTCGGACTGAAGGAGTTCATTGTCCTGAGTGTGTAGACGACAGCAGCTTTGTTAGTTTAGTGGCAAGAGTGTACATCGTTGGAGACTGGTGGAGGTAGAAATCGGAGCACGGGCTCTTTGTAATGCATGGAATTGAACAAGGAACGGTATCATTACATTTACTTTTTTGGCATTTAACAGACGGCTTTTATCCAAAGTGATTGACAACAAATGCATTCAATCTATTTTTTTAGATGTTGTCTAAGTAAGCGAATCTTCTCTCCATCAGTCATAGCAAGACAAAGTAATCTATGCTCGGGCCAGAGACAATTGGCAGTCATAACGTTTTTTTGTTTTGCTTTTTACAGTAGATAAACTGTACAGGGGAGTAGAGGGGATGAAGAGTTCTGCCTCTACCTCCAGTGTACATGGCATGCAGAACCATACTATACCGTATACCATTGACTCTTGAAATCACATCTCGTGAATCGCACATCCCTTTGTCCCCCTGCCTCCCTGATTACTGATGCTAATGCTCCTAAGTGTTTCTTTTGTTGTCTGAAACGTTTCTGGAGCAGCATGTTACAGTCACGGAACAGACGAGAGAACAGTGACAGAACACAGCCAAGAACGGTCCCTGTCAGCGTCATGAATAACCCTCCAGGCATGTGTTTAAAGAGATGTATGGCACTCACGCTTTAGAGGAACATGTCTGCTAAGCAAATAGATCATAATGATCATGGTGATTATAGTAATGATGCAATAGAAGGGGATAATGAGGTTATTTGCCTTGGATCAAGGCAGCCTTTAAATGAATAACAGAGACAGAGGAGAGAAGTATAAGATGACAGAGCTGTGTTCAAACCACAGACACACTAGCAGCTCTCTTTAGCGGTCTGTACATCCATCTCCCCTCTACCCCCGCCCCCCCCCCCCCCCCCCGAACCAACCCTCCCTCGCTTTCGCTCCCTCCCTCCCCCAGTTCAGTGAATCAGTGCATCATTCTCTGGTCTCCAGTGTTGTCTGAGATATTACGATCCTCTCCACTGGAGGAGTACCAGTGATGATAATAATGGTGGATATGATCAGAGCAAAAGGTCAGTCTGTGGCCCCAGGCGTGTACATCCTTACAGAGGAGAGAGGAAGAGACCCAAGACTCCTATCACACCCCCACAGAGACCACCACCCACAGGCAGATAGACAGACAAACAGACAGATAGACAGACAGACTTTAATCCCCCCCTTAAAGGTCCAGTATTTAATATACAAGCTTTCTAATATCTTCCTAATGGTTTTAATGACTAGTTTTAATAGTGGTAGTGGTAGTGATCAGGGATTGAGATGCCTTGAAAGAAATATTTAATTGACGAAATGCTGTTTTAGTCCAGAAGCACTTTCTAAAATCGAGTGCCCTACCTGACACTCGGCTTGCATAAACATTTTGTCACTGCCAGGGGTGTTCTAGTCTTACCGATTTTCTTCAAACAAAAGTGTCAACAAGGTGGCAGGTGGCAGACTTCCAACAAGATTTTCCTATAATATTTCATATTTGTTGATCGACACTGCCAACAACTCTCAAACAACGGTGTCTATTTGAGTGTTGAGAGGGGAGTGATGTTTGAGTGTTGAGAGGGGAGTCGCGCACCTCCTGGACTTTCTTATTATCGTCTATGACAAGGCGGGCGGCACTTTGTTTGTGTCGAGACGAAAAGCATGAAACAGGATTTACTCAGGCACTGTCCTCACCTGCCTTTTACCCCCACTTTTATTTTTTCTACCCTTCCCATTCTCTCTCCCCCTCTCTTCCGGTCTCCCTCACTTCTTTCTCTTCCATCCCTCCTTCCTTCCTTCCTTCCTTCCTACCGTCTTTCTTCTTTCTTTACTTCTTTTCTTCATTTCTTCATTTCTCCTCCCAGCCTCTCCCCCTATCTCTCCCTCTGTCTCTCTCTCTCTCTCTCTTTCTCTATCTGACATTTCTTTCTCTATTTTTTCTCTCCCTCTCCCTCTTTCTCTCACCTTATCTAGCAAGACCACAGGAGAGCTATTGTGTAGAGTGCAGTCAGAGGCAGGATCAAACAGATTTTTCTTATTAACAACTACAAAAGCCAGAGAATAATAGAAAGAACAACGGGAGGGAGGGAATAGAGCATGTCGAGGCTCTAGCATATATCTTTATCCATGTTTGTTTACTGGTCCTTCTACTCTGTCCTTTGTCTCTCCCTCTCTGTGTGTGTCGTTCTCTCTCAGCTGTATGTCGGAGTAGACGGTGGTCGCAAACAAAGTCAAATTAATGCCAAGGCAGGACTGGTGCAGAGATGTGTTTGTGTGTGTGTGTGCGTGTGTGTGTGCGTGTGTGTGTGTGTGTGTGCTTGTGTGTGTGTGTGGGGGTGTGTGTGAGTGTGTGTATGTGTGTGGGTAGGTAGGTGGCCGGCTGTGTGTGTGTGTGTGTGTGTGTGTGTGTGTGTATTTGGGTGATTGTGTGCCATTAGTGTGTGTGTGTGTGTGTGTGTGTGTGTGTGTGTGTGTGGGAAGAGATTCAGGTTTAGAGGACAGCTGTTGTTGTGCTCTGTACTTCCCCCTGCCTCTCTCTCTCTCTCTCTCTTTCCCCTGCCCTCTCTCCCTCTCCCTCTTTTTCTCCCTCTTTAACACACAAACACATAGCCAGGTTGGTGGCTCTGGGTCGGGCTGTGCCACCAGAGAGGAGGGTAAATATCAGAGAAGGTCAGGGGGAGGGGGTGGGCTGGAGGGATGGAGGGATGGATGGAGGGGAGAGCAGAATCACTGATGATGAAGGGAGGAGGTGCAGTCAGCCAGTCACTTGGGTCTGCCATCTTGACTTTACAAGCAGAGGAGAGCACATCTGTGAAAGCAGCATAGTGCACTTGTCACATACATAGACTGTATGTGTGTGTGTGTGTGTGTGTGTGTGAGTGTGTGTGAGTGTGTGGATGTTTTTATATGTGTGTGTGTGTGTGTGTGTGTGTGTGTGTGTGTGTGTGTTTATGTGTGTGTGTGTGTGTGTGTGTGTGTGTGTGTGTGTGTGTGTGTCTGTGTGTGTGTGGGTGTGGGTGTGGGTGTGGGTGTGTGCGTGCTTGTGGATGGTGTTGTTTATATGTGCAATCTATATTTCACATCTATGACTTGGGAAGATCAATCAGAGAGAGGGGTAGAGGGTTAACGGGATCAAAGTAAATCCTCTCAGTCTCCCCCCCGCACACGCACACACACACACAGAGAGAGAGAGGGGGGGGGGGGGTAAGAGTACAATATATCTGTTTCATCAGCAGGCTCAGCAGGAGCAGTATTAGCTCTAATAATACAGTGCGTCTCCACCGTTTTCTCTCTTTCAGCCCTGAAGGTAGAGCAGGGTCTACAAGCAAATGAGAGAGAAAGTTCCAGATTGTGATTTATTTCATTAGGCAAATGAGATGTGTGAGCCCTACGGCATTACTGACTGAGTCACCGCTGTCCACCGTCTCAACACTCACACACACGCATGCACGCACGTACGTACGTACGCACACACGCACACACGCACACATGCACAACAGCCCTGTGGATACATATGTGGCGTGTCTCATCTAATCAAGCGTCCAAACACTGCAGAGTGATAAAGCTGGTTGGGGTAACAGCTGTTGCCATGCCAGCGTGCACAAAATGGCAGTCCTTCAGATCCCAGCCTGATCATTCTACCTGACCACCACAGGGGGAGCCTGCCTAGCTGCCTGCCTGTCTGCTCCCAGCCCATCTCCTCTCCTCTCCTCTCCACTCCTCTCCTCTCCTCTTCTCTTCTCTTCTCTTCTCTTCTCTTCTCTTCTCTTCTCTTCTCTTCTCTTCTCCACTCCTCTCCTCTCCTCTCCTCTCCTCTTCT
>NC_137675.1:65793089-65795589 GCF_963989245.1 Nansenia antarctica | reverse complement strand
GATGGCTAGAGAGAGGGAGAGAGACAAGGAAGGAGAGAGGGAAGGAGAGAGGGAGAGAGTGTACAGTGGGAGAAGACTGGGGGGGGGGGGGGAAAGGTCATGACTTTAGGGAGAAGAGAAAGCAGGGGGGACTGGGGAGGGGTGAAGTGTAGAGGAGGGGGAGGATAAAATTAGAGAGAGGTTCTGGAAAGGATGAAATGAGACCAGGGAACGAGGGATGGCGTGGGGGTGAAGAGGAAAAAGAGCAGAGGGAAAGAGGGAGATGCAGATGAATATTGCAACATAATACACAACATAGTGTATAGGGGGTGAGAGGGATTTAGGTTTTACGATGCAATGCGTCTTTAAGGCGTGACTATGCACACACACACGCACACATACATACACACACACACACACACACACACACACACACACACACACGCATACACACACACACACACACACACACACACATACACACACACACACACACACACTCTCTCAGAAAGAGGCTGCGGATCAGTGTACAAAGAGGTTAATTAAGTGTCTAATGCAATGGCAGGCCCTCGGTTTGACACTCATCCCTCCTAACAGGTCTCTGGATGCGACTCGCAACTCTACCAAACGCACAGTCATCTAGCTGACAGTTGGCCTCCCAACGATGCCGTCTCCCTCTTTCTCTCTCTCTCTGTCTCTCTCCTTCTCTCTCTCTCTCTCTTCCTCTTCTATCTCCCATCACTCCTTCCATCTCTGATTCTCTCTCACTCTACATCTCTCTCTCTCGCTCTCTGTCTTCCTCTCTTTCTTTGCCATTCCCGATTCCCCTTTCTACCCCTATGGCTCGTTTTCGAGTGTGACTCGATTTCAAGCCAAGGCCTTCGAACAGAGCCACAAGCCATAGGGGTTGAAATCTACCCCTATGAATTGGGACAGCCCTTCACGACGGATACGTCATCAGCAGTGGTTTAAATACCGTAGACGCGGTACGGGTGACGCGTTATGTTGCCGGCGAATTCTCACATCTCGCAATGCCTTCTTCAGCTGTGTTTATTTCTGTTGCGTGTGCTATAAGCATCTTTTTTCGTTTATTATCAACACACCTGAGAAATCATGGAAGAGGGACAACCCTTCAAGACTGATACGTCATCAGGAATATCGTAGAAAAGCATTGACGCTCGCGACTCATTCACAACTTCACTTTTACGCTATCAATCGATCAAACAAGTCATCAAATAAAAAAGAACAATGCTTCATTGTCAGACCATGACAGAATAACGGCGCTCTAACCTGTATGAAACCTGTGCTCCTACCCTGCCAGTCTGCACTGATTTAGGACAACAGTGCAACAACTTCGCGGCTGAACTTTAGTTAAATTTACGGCGTCATATACCATCAATGGGAAACATGGAAAAATGCATGACTTACATATTTAATTTTATGACGTTCCGAAATCCGAAGTGACAGGAACGCTGGAGAAACAGCTGCTGTCCACTGCATTAATTAACTACATGTCCTTGATGAGTCTCCCGCTCACTGCCCTCCATCAAAAATGTCACATCCATCAATAATATTACATAATAACAACTGCTCGGATTAGATTGCGAGTTGTTTTGGTATGCCGCAATACAATTTATACCACCAAGGGGGGGGGGGGGGGGGGGGGGGGGATTCGCGCCTATCATGCACATATCAGCTTGTGGATAGAAAACTTTAGATAGATAACTTTACATTAAATATGATTGTACATCTCTGAAATGTTAATCGCGCACATTTCTATGGGTCAGTTGCTGGGGCAGAGGAACAGGGTTACTGTCAGCCTGTGACAAACAGATATGAGTGCTCCGGTGTCTTGCTTTAGTAGTCTAATGGAAGTGATCAGGCATAACAGCGATTTTTTTGTTATGCTTGTTATAAAGAAAAGGTCTATAATGCATTGTAATGACATTAAACTAACATTTGATAGATAACTTTACATATGTGTACCATCATCCGCTGTCAAACGCCACAGGTAATAATTGATTTATGATTGTACATCTCTGAAATGCTCGACTGTCATGCAGCCTGTAACGTTAGACACACAGCACATCGGCATAATAACGTTTTGTTGTTGTTGCGCTTGTTATAAAGAAAAGGTCTATAATGCATTTAAATGAATGATACAACCCATTAATAATATTACATAATAACAACTGCTCAGATTAGATTGCGGGTGCCGCTACATGGAAATAGGTAAAAATGCGCATCATGTACAAGTCAGCCGAACATTTGACAGATAACTTTACATATGTGTACCATCATCCGCTGTCAAACGCCACAGGTAATAATTGATTTATGATTGTACATCTCTGAAATGCTCGACTGTCATGAAGCGTTGCGTTACTGTAACGTTAGACACAGCACCGACATAAAAGCGATTTTTGGTTATGCTTGTTATAAATAAAAGGTCTATAATGCATTGTAATGACATTAAACTAAGATAATAAAATGGTTATCATAATTTTTCAAATCTTTATTAATA
>NC_137675.1:65765589-65783089 GCF_963989245.1 Nansenia antarctica | reverse complement strand
TCACACTCAGCCTCTCCTCTGTCTCAGCTTCCCTCAACATCAACATCGCCCTTTTTCATCCTGCTGCCTGCTCTCTCTCTCTCTCTCTCTCTCTCTCTCTCTCTCTCTCTCTCTCTCTCAGTCTCTCTCTCTCTCTCTGTCACATCTCTCTCGCTCTCTCCATCTCTCACCGAAGTATCGGCTTGTTACTCTCTTTCCATTCGCCTTGCCTCTTTCATTCCCTCTCTCTGTCTCTCTCTCTCGGTCTCTAATTTCATTTGCATTCATTCTCTCCCTCTCTCTCCATTGATCTCCCCACCCTGTCTTTCTATTCCACTCTTTGTCTCCCGCTGTCTCTTTCTTTTTTTTCTTTGCAGATGGTGGGAAATAGTCCAAGCATCCGCAGTCAACGTTCAGGCACCCCAAAGCACTGACCTCCAGGACCTGGGGGCCTGTCCTCCCTGGCTGCCTGTCCTCTCTAGCGCCCCCTTTGGGCTTATGGACTCACCTCTGCTCAGCGCTCACATGCCCTTAGCTAACCTATTTTACCTCTCAACGCAGTTCAGGTTTGAGTCTTGTTAACAATGTAATGAAGGTGTTAGCTCTGGAGTCTGTTCCAGTAATATCTCTTGTTTCTTCCTCTCACCTCCTTATGGCTCCTCCTCCATCTCTCCAGCCCCCCCCCCACACACACACACACCCCGCCTGAGGTTAACCTGGAGTTGAGTTCCTTAGTGGTCAGGTTGGCCCTGGTTAGGGTTAGGGTTAGGGTCAGAGTTAGGGTTAGAGTTAGAGTTAGTGGATATGGTGTTGTTGTTGGATGGCAGTGTAGACGGTAAATGAAGAGGGTCGGGGTCGATAAGAACAATGTTACTTACCAGCTGTCATTTCTCTCCTCACTTATTCCAGCCAAGTCTTTTTCCCTCTGACTGCACACGGGTGCACTCTCTCTCTCTCAGGCAATGAAAGTGATGATTAAAATAGCTGCTGACTTGCATTTCTTTTCCTCAACTTTTTTAAACTTTGTTGATTGCGTCTGAAGGGTGGCGGGGGTCTGAAGTGACAAAGAAGTCACCTCAGGTCCTCTGTCAGTGCCGTCTCCTCTCTCTCTCTGTCTCTCTCTGTTTCTTTCTCTCTCTGTCTCTGAGGGACGTGGGCAGATGAGACCAGACACACACGCACGCACGCACACACGCTACTCCTCCCACCATGATATCCTCCTCCTCCTCGGCGCCCTGTGTGGTTGGTTCTCCGCCGCAGGAGTCAATAGTACCAGACTCAATTAGAGTCACTGGTGGAGATCCTCATCCCAAACCAAAGTCGCCAGTACGGCACACGCGCGCCAGTCAATCCGTTCACTTTTAATTACCAGGAGAGGGGGTGGGGCCGCCCGCTTCATCTCTGCCTCTGCCGAGATTTGTCAAGATTAATTGAATTTGCTGCTACTAATCGCTCTGGTAATGCCCCATCTTTCATGGCTCGCTGGGAACGCAGGGCGTTTTGGCGTCTTTATGGCTGAGTGACATATGTTGTGTTTGGTTGTTTCGTTTCTACTTAAGAGGTGAGAGATTGGGAGATTGGTGTCTTAAAAGGCGCCTGTTGGCAGCTGGCGTCGTGTGTGTGCAGAAGTGTCGTGTGTTTTTGTGTGAGCGTGTGTGTGTGTGTGTGTGTGTGTGTACGTAAGACAGGGTCCTCTGTGTGTGTGTATGTCACACGGGAGCTGTGTACCCAGCCACCTGAAACGCAGAGGTGACAGGCACAGCGGAGTCGACATACCGCTGTCAGATGAGCTTAGACGTGGGGCCAGAGTGTGTGCGTGTGTGTGTGTGTGTGTGTGTGTGTGTGAGCACGCCAGCATAACACAACAACAGCCAACAAGTCAAGTCATATCTCTCACCACCCTGCAAGCCCTCCCAGTGACACCGCTTTGCCAGAAAAGAGCAAGACAAAACTGCCACATCTTCCGCCGGAGACTGAAGACCCATCTCTTCAGGCTACACCTTAAATGTCCCTTCTGAGACATCTACTACCCCCCCCCCCCCTGCACTGTGTCTCCTGAGACACCTACTCCCCCCCCTATACTCTTTCTTCTGTGTCCAAAAAAAAGAACAAAAAAGAATAAAAACTCTTCTCCTAGCACGACGACTGCCAATGGCCCCTGGCCTGAGCATAGATTACTTTTTCCTTCTATGACTGGTGGATAGATGATTCACTTAGTCAAATGTATTGATTGTAAGTCGCTGTGGAATAAGGCGTCTGCTAAATGCCAAAAATGTTAATGTAATGTAAATGTCTCACCAAGCCGGCGATTTCACACTGTCCAGAGAAGCCTTAGAGTTCTCTTCTATTAAGACGCCACAAGGATCTATAGCCACGACAGTGTTTGTATTTACGATACCGTAGTAAGACTCACTACACTGCAATCTCAACATAGATTTTCACAGCCAGTAACCAATGTAGCGTAAAGAATACACCACAGAGGAATCCTACCTGTCCCAACTCTTACTGAACCTAGCACTACATCATTATTGATTACTAATGGTCTTTCCAGTAGGGATATCAACGCTCCATGACTCCAGGACTATTAGGCCTAGTGCAGGGCTCCCACTATTTCATCAGTTGTAACATGTAGTGTTTAATATTCAGTGCAGGTACTGAATAACTGAGGAATGGTCTGTCACCGACATGTACTGTATAGAATCTGGAGCCACTATATAACATCCTATAACATCCTACAGCGTTCTCCTCCGTGTCCATGTCCTGCCACCACTAGTTCAGTTTCAACAATTAATTCACTCGGATGTATTCAGGGGTTTGTATTCATTATAAAACATTGCCTTTTGGACACAAAGCCACTGTAAATGATATTTGACTTGTCTGGATGAGTTTGTCAGGAAGAAGCTTGTGTGTTGTAATTTGACAGGTTTCCAGGGAGAAAGAGAACGCTTTGATGTTGCAGGGAAAGAGAAATCTATTAATATGTATAGGGACACCATTAGTCGGAGGATCTTATAAATGTTTTGTGAATGACAAGTGAGAGGATTTGCTTGCGCCCGGCAGAAATGATGTTACTCTCAAAGAAAGAGAGAGAGAGAGAGAGAGAGAGAGAGAGAGAGAGAGAGAGAGAGAGAGAGAGAGAGAGAGAGAGACAGAGAGAGAGAGAGAGAGAGACAGAGAGAGAGAGAGAGAGAGAGACAGAGAGAGAGAGATGGGGTAGATGAGAGAGGAGATGATACTTCTCACCATGGTGAAGCAGAGCAAGGTTGTCCTGCGGTGTTCATCAGGTGTCTGTGTGTATGTATCTCTTCGTTAGCTCCATGTAGCCAGGCTCGTTAGTGTGGGAGTAATTGATAGGGTTCTTGAAAGTGCTGAGCAGAGGGGGGTGGGTGGTCTTATATTAACACCTGCCTCGTGGTGTGTGTACGTGTGTGTGTGTGTGTGTGTGTGTGTGTGTGTGTGTGTGTGTGTTTGCATATTTGCACTGTTTGTGGTGTGTGTTTCTGCTTGTCTGTGTATCTTTCAGGGCAGGCAAGGACCGGAGACCCCCAGGACCTCAAGAAAAGTCTTCCTCTCTTCTTCCTCCTTTCCTCCTCCTCATCACCAAAGCAGCTCATTCCTTTGGATGGGACTCTCTCTCTCTCTCTCTTCTCTCTCTCTCTCTCTCTCTCACTCTCTCTCTCTCACTCTCTCTCTCAACCTCTGATTTCTCTTTCACACAGTCTCATTCCACTTTCGTACCTTTCCCACCGCCCCCCGCCCCCCCCTCTCTCTCTCTCTCTCTCTCTCTCTCTCTCTCTCTCTCTCTCTCTCTCTCTCTCTCTCTCTCTTCTCCTCTGAAGTGAAAGCAGTCCCTGTAGTAGCGTGTGTGTCTTGCAAACAGGTCACACAGAAACACTGCAGAGAGGACCCCCCACCGTCAGCGCCCTCTCTTATGCTCCCTCTTTCATATGCGTGGCCTTCATAAAGAGGGAAGTCAGGGGTTTCTCACAGCATCTGCTCTCCTCTTCAGAGGATAAAAGCCTGGTGTTCCGCTTCTCCGGTGCCTGCGAGGAGCTGCCTTCTTCTTTTTTGCTCAGGTCCCAGTTCCCCTCCTTCCTCCCTCCCTCCCTCCCTCCCTCCTTCTCGCTTCCACTTTGTCTCTCTCTCTCTCTCTCTCTCTCTCTCTCTCTCAGGGGATTTAAGCAGCACACACAGTCCCCCCGCGTGGCATTGATGAGAGTCGTGATGACTTCACACAGGGCTCTCCAGAGACAGCAGGCTTCACACGACACACACACTGTCTGCAGCAGGAACATGCCAATGACATGGCTCCTCTTATGCAGTAGACAGACACACACACACACACACACACACACACACACACACACACACACTCACACACACACACACTTAGACACAAAACACAAAACCATTCATTTGTCAGCCACAGCAAGCAAGCCACATGACAGTGACAAAGGGGAAAAGGCTTGGATCTCTTACTTGCTCCTAGGCCTCCTGAAGCCCTCCTATCACCCCAGAGACATCCACAGGTGCCAAACAGAGAGGCTTTGAGCATGTCCATGGTAATGCCTTCCCTGCTCATGTCAGCCAGGGTTATAGGGTAGCTGAACACATCAGCTATTGATTAGTGTGTGTGTCTGATTAGTCTGGTGTAATCGAGAGGCAGGCGCCGTGACTCTCTCTCTCTCTCTCTCTCTCTCTCTCTGTCTCTCTCTCTCTCTCTCTCTCTCTCTCCCTCTCTGCTCTGCCTGTCTCTCCCTCTGCCTATCTCTCTCTCTCTCTCTCTCTCCACTCTGTTTCCCTCCCTCCACCCCTCCCTCCCCTACTACCCCCCCATCCCCCCCAAAGGGCTGGATTGGCTGAATTTTTCCACTCTGTCTACTACTGCCCCCCCCACCCGTTCTTTGTACTCTCCTCTTCTGATGAGCGAGCCTTGGCCAGGCGAGTTGGCTTCTCCCCATTGATTGGCTGCTCGATGGATAGAGTGTTCCGGAGGGATTCTGTGGCCGTGCGCCCTGACTCGGTGTAGTGAGCAGAGTCAAAAGAAGCCGTTCCTGGTTCAATTTAGACCCTGGGCCTCCCTGAGGAGGGGGGGGGGGGGGCTGGCCTAGCGAACCCCCCCCCCCCCCTCGCAAAGACCACAGCAACTCCTCACAGATACTGTAGGCTGACTCCGCAGTCTTTCACTCTCCACATCACCCTGCCCATCTCTCCATCCTGCCATCCTTTCCATCTCTTTCTCTTTGTTCTCTCCCCACAGCTGCAGAAGACTACAGTACAGTACATCAATGTGTTCTCTTTTCTCCTAGGCCCGGAGAGTTTGGCCGGAGGGGAGGGGAGGGAGGGAGGGAGGGAGGTGGTGAGATGGTGATAAGACACCAGAAAGGGGGGTGGCGGGGGTTGAGTATGTGTGGTTGGGGTAGAGTGTGTTGTCGGGGGATTGTTGATAAAGCTGAAATGGAATGGAAATGGAGTTAAACCCAGGTCAGGCCATTTTCCCTCCTCATTTTTCATTTGAGCCATCCTTTCTCTGAGTAGCCAATCATAACACAGACAGATAACATGCTTAAAAAGAGAGAAAGGACAGCATTTTATTTAATCTCAATTTTCTCTTTTTTCCTGCACCTGTTTTCATTCTCTTTACTTTCTCTCTCTCTCTCTCTCTCTTTCTCTCTCTCTCTCTCTCTTTCTCTCCCTCTCTCTCTCTCTCTTACTCTTTCTGTCTTTTTCTCTCTCTCTATCTCTCTCTTTCTCTTTTTTCCGATGCTTGAATAGAAGTGGATCAAAAAGGTAAAGACCACAATGAACATAAAAACCACAGCTCGCCCCTTCCTCCCTTCTCCTCCTCCTCCTCCCTCGTCTCCTTCCCTCCCTTCATACCCCTTCCTAACCCAGCACCTTGTGTAGTGGTCGTGTTTGATGTTGATATCCCTCCCCTTTTTCTCTCTCTCTTTCTCTCCCTCTATCTTTCTCTGACTTATAACCAAGACTCTAAGATCCTTCCAGATTTCCTCCTCGTATCCTTGACTCTGATGACACCAGCCTGACCTACACGCACGCACACACACACACACACACACACACACACACACGCACACGCAAACGCACACACACACACACACACACACACACACACACACACACACGCACACACACACACACACACTCTGCCCTCCACTCAAGAGACCAATCAAATTCAGAGATAAAAAGAGAGAATATTCCTATTTAATCCTTTTTATCTGAATACACATACTCAGTATGAGAGTATATGAGAGATGCAATCCACAAACAAACATACAGATATGTGCATACATTCATACAACACAATAGCAGAGTGAAGCAGTGCACCTGTTACCCCACTTAACATTCATACAGTACCACTTGTGTTTTCCATCTAAACCATGTATCTCCTCAACGTGTCAACATGTGGGGTCATACACACACCTCTCTAAATCTCTAAATAACATAGTTATTCATCCCTGCTTCAGTTTTTTCACTTTTCACATTGAGTATTATTTATTCATTATTCTATCCTTTGTTCATTTGAATTAATTTGTTTCCGTATCTCCAATTGATCCTTCCAGATCCAAGTGACTCCTCTCTTCTCCACATTGTTTTGAAATCTCTCTCTCTCTCTCTCTCTCTCTTTCTCTGGCTCCCTTTCTTTTTGTCTTTTCCCTCATTTTAGTTTTTCCTTCCTTCAGGATGAACCCTAAGTTCTTTGTTGTTTTTATTTTCAACTCCAAAACAAATGGTGTTCAGAATGACACGGTCACTGGCCAAAGTTTGTGACACAGTCTGTCCCTCATCAAGCAATTTCTCCCATTTCCAGGTGCTTCAATGTCCACTCTCTCACTCGATAAGCCTTCCATTCAGTTTCCTCCTCCTCCTCCTCCTCCTCCTCCTCCTCCTCTCTCTCTCTCTCTCTCTCTCTCTCTCTCTCTCTCTCTCTCTCTCTCCTCCTCTCTCTTTCTTTTGGCTTGGTTTCAATCTCTCAGATCTCTCATCTGATCATCACAAGCAGCCGACAGGTTCTCTGAGCCTTCCACAAACTCTACCTCCATTTGCTGATTGTCACTGTCATCTCTTCCTCCTCCTCTTCCTCTTCCTCTTCCTCCTCCTTGCTCCTTCCTCCTCTTCTTCTGTGTCTTGATTAAACCGCCACCCCTCCATATCAGGCCAGTGTACGTAAGCTAGTCCTTCTTCCCTCTATGCCCTAGTGGTTCCTAAGTGGGGAGGGATGACGCACACTGTACAGCACAGTGGGTAGTATAGTCCCTGTTAGCGTCTCTGACTAATGGCCACTGTTTACTGGAGGCTACTGCTCAACCTTTACAGAGGGAAACTAAAGAGCCAATCAGCTGCTGGCCCCTCAATCACAGGCCTTACAAAGAGCCCTGCTGGAGACCCAATCCAAGTTCAGAGGCATCGGAGTGGCCACTTCCGGTAGCAGGATGCATTAAAGCCCTCAGAGCGGTACCTAATGGCTCCCCTCTCTCAGACTAGTACCTCTCACATGCCCCGTCCCCTCGCCCCCCCCCCGCCCCCCTCGCCCCTGTCACATCTGTCTCCACTAACACCATGTCCTGTCTGCTTCTATGGATAGGTCCATATGTTGTAGGAATTAACCACTCTAGCAGCGACATCAACTGTTTATGAGCCCCTGTCCATCTGTGTCTATTGCGTTCCATTGACACGGTTCAGTCTGTCTCATTTTTTTCCCCTCATCACCGCCATTTTGTTTTCTCCCTGCCTGTGGTGGAGTATCGAACCCTCCTCCTCCTGGTTACCCCTCCCCTCCCTACCCCCCCCCCCCCCCCCCTTCCCCTCGACATTGACAACTGTTCCTCCCAGTGCTCATGTGACACCAGAGAACGAACCCCTCCTCCTCCTCCTCCTCCTCCTCCTCCTCCGTCTTCCTCCCTCTATCCTCGCTTACACTCTGCTGCTAATTCTATTTCCTCCATCTGCTTTGATTTAATTAACAGTCTAGACTTTGTGTTGCCCTGATCCTTGTTAACTCAATTCATTGATTCTCATTGATTTATGAATTGATCGGTTGATTTGACAGATGTGGGGTTATGGTAACGTGTATGTCTGCTGTTGTGTTCAGGACCCAGCCTACCAATGTCCCACACCCATCAGTCTATTGAAATAGGATAGGGCCACACACTGACTGCAGTCTCTCCTTTCTCCCTCTCTGCCTCTCTGCCTCTCTCTCCTCCCTCCCAACCCCGGGCTGTGCCCTAATGGCCTAGCCTAGCATCCTAGAAACATAATTATGCCTTCACCGTGGCTGACAGGTGAACGAGACGGAAGAGATGTGCTCCGTTTTTGACACCTATCAAGTCTCTTTCCGTCAGTGATGATGAAGGGAAGTAGACATGGAGAGGAAGCTAGTTAATCCTGCTGGTCCACATCCGCAGAGTTTCAGTGGGGAATAAGGGGGGAGAGAGTGACCCTCACAACAAGAGAGACATAATACTGTACCTCTGATTCAGTCTCTCTGTGGAAAAGAAAGGGAAGGGGAGTGAGAGAGAGAGAGAGAGAGAGAGAGAGAGAGAGAGAGAGAGAGAGAGAGAGAGAGAGAGAGAGAGCGGGAGAGAGGGAGCAGTCGCTATAGAGACGAGCAGCCAGCAGCACCTCATTAGGAATGAGCCACCACATACACACTCAAGTCACATGACCCGCGCAGACATTCTATTCAGCGCGGGGAGATAGGGAACTGTGGAGCGACTGTACATTGAGAAGTCATGGCATTGTTAAAGCTAAAGGGCTGTGGCACAGGCAGGTGGTCATGAATATAAATCAGCTGGCACAAGGCAGCCTGTGATGGCTCTTAATGGACAGACACCACCACTGGGAGGCCATAGACCCACAGGGGGAGGGGGAGGTAGAGACAGGACTAGCAGGGCGGTGGCTAAGCTAGCTCATTGTTACCCACCGCAGCCACCTCAGTCAGCGTACAGTGACTGTCATAGTCCCTGTCACTGTTCGCTGTAGCTGCAGGCACAACCCACTGATGGTGTGTCAGGACCACCTGTGCTGTCACTCACTGTCACTTCCCCTCTTAGACTGATAAGACGTTTTTTCAATGACTCCCGTGGTATCTTTACCCATGCCTTTTCTATTGGTCTCAGTGAAGGGTTTTGTCTGGGGTTAACATGTGGGTTGATAAAGGTGCCAGCGTGATGCCAGCCCCTTCCTCTGTCTGGCCAGTGTGTGGGTATGTGTGTGTGTGTGTGTGTCTGTGTGTGTCTGTGGTGTGGAACTATGTGTGTGTGTGTGTGTGTGTGTGTGTGTGTGTGTGTGTATGTGTGTGTGTGTGTGTGTATATGTGTGTGTGTGTGTGTGTGTGTGTGTATGTGTGTGTGTGTGTGTGTGTGTGTATGCTCAGTTAGTGTGTGTGTGTATGTGTGTGTGTGTTTTTTTACTGCCATGCCTTGACCCCTTGCTGTCCAAAAGGAACAGGACACACACTGGGAACCCTCTCTCACTCCTTGGCAGATTAACTCACTCCTTATTCTCATTTCACAGGAAGTAACCTATTTACCCTTTCTCTCCGTTTCTCTCTCTCTTTCTTTCTCTCTGTTTCTCCTTTTTTACACACACAATACACTCTCACTCTCCTTTACTCTTTCTCTTTCTCTCCCGCTTTCTCTCAACCACACACGCAAGCATACACACATCTACATGCACCTACACCTACACCTACACCTACACCTACACACACACACACACACACACACACACACACACACACACACACACACACACACACAGACAGACCTACCTACCCTTACTTACACACAATTAACTCACCAGCTTGGAGCAGGGGTTTCATGCCACGCCTAATTCTGCCCCCTGCTGGCTGCTTGGTGCACCTGCCAGTAACAGGTGTGGGATTCAATTAGAACAGCATGCTCTCAGCAGTCAGGTCTTGTCTGTGGGCTCCGAGGGACCTGCACAGGCTGTGTCTCACCTCCCCATATCCAACCATGTCCTCACATCACCACCAAGACAGCCGTGTTAGGAACATGCTCCTAACAGGGGCTTTGTACAGTACCGTCATATCAGGGTATTTTAGATTAATGGAGCCTAATTTCCTCTTGACCACTCCACGCATGAATGTGATTAATTCATGTAATAATCATCAATCAGGATTTCATATCAGATATGAAATTAAGATTAGATTAGTAACATAAAGTCCAGCAGTCCTTGAATTGAATTCATTTGTGCCATAAGATCTCAGTGAAGAGCTCAGCATCTTTGCTCAAATGTAATTGCATTTTCAAGTCATTCAGGCATCGTTGTGTAGTATGTGTACGATAGCTGTGATTTCAATGGAAATGCCACGACACTTTCATCATTTCATGTCTCCGCTTCATATTGACAAGAACCATCTGACCTATGGCTGGAAATAGGAATGTGAGATACATGTATTTGCTATTATATTATCCACTGCAGTATTTTTCGTGTCAGTATCTCTGTGAAAGGCCAATTGGTATGCTAGTGTAGGAGAAACATAGAGGATAGGATCCAGAGCTTGGGTTGTCCTTCATACGGTAAGTTTCATTACAGTACAGAAGAGATGCCTAGTGGGTTTGCTGTTGTGGCTCCATTGCTGATCAGATCTCCACTGTCCCTAAACACCTAAACATGTATAGAATCTCACAATCACAATCTCAACTAATCCCAGCTCAATTCGACTCAGTCAGGCTAAACAGCTCTAGCAGGCCCGCACTTTTCCTGCAATACCCTCATACTGTAAAATACCCACATACTGTAACAACCTTATACCCAACACTGTACCTACTGGAATACTGTGGTGGTTCTAATAGCTTATAGTAGTGTGTGTTCGTTGGAAGTACAGGCTGCCTGCGGCTGAGATCAGCCTGTCCATGCAGAGAGAGAGAGAGGGGGGAAGGGGGGTTTGAGTAAACAGGAAGGGGCTGAAATGGCTGAGAGCGCAGGTCAGAGTTAATGAAGCCCCCGAGGCTGCCAGGCAGGGTGCGCTACAGAGGGGAGAGAGGCGAGCAGCGAGTATCTGCCTCTCTCTCGCTCGCTCTCTGTTTCTCTCACCCCTCTCTCGCCTGTGTGTCAGCTGCAGCCCGGTGTGAGCGCCTGTGAGGCCACTGATGAGCCCCTCTGACACCGGCCCACCCAACACCCAGATAATTAGACTAAGCAAAGCCAGGGCCCACACCAGAGGAGAGAGGTGAGGATAACACGTAGGAGGACGAGATAGCGAGAGTAGACCTAACTGCAAGAGAAGTGTAATAGTACTATACTGTAATGGCCCGGCATGGTACAGAGTGAAGCAGATTCTGGACAGGTGTGCTCTCCGTAATCACGGGGATCAGTTAATTGACGTTGGTTTGGGACAAACCTGTGATAAAGCCTAGAGCATACAACCATGTTTGTTACCGTCATCATGGCGGGTAATGCTTGTGTTGGTCGTCTATTGTTCGACTGTAAACCATGGTGCTTGTACAAAAGTAGCCATTTAATAGTTCCCCCCCCTATCCCTCATCTCACACACAGAAACCTCCCTGGAAGCTAAAGCACAAGTGCCAGTCTGCAGACACGGGACTCATAGAGACTACTAACTAACAAACAAACCACTCCCACCATAGCATGCTAGCATTGTGACCATGTCATGTCATGTCCTGTCGGTATATGATTGAGGGTGTTTTTTTGCATGTGAAAATACTAACACATAGTCCATGTGTGTTGCGTTTCTCGGTGTGTCGTCACTTTAGGATAGTCTTGCATGCCCGAGCTGATTTGTCCTTTATCCTACCTTGAGGCTGGCCAATCCTGTTGTTGTTTATGGGTCACCTACATGCAGTGGCTACGCATTGTTGTCGGCATGCTGTTTATTTCTGTATTTCTTTAACTCTGTATTTGTGTTGCAGTGTCCCAAATTCAGTGTCCGCCACAGCTTTACCAATACAACAGCTCAATCAACCATTTTCTCATTGTGCTCAATCTGTACATGCTTTGTAGGGCAACAGAAAAATAGAATAAATATGATTTACCGTGGTTATGTCCCAATTGATAAAGAAGAGTAATTGTGTCATTGTATCGATCCTAGGCTAACCTAGACTGGTTGTACAGGAGCCCTAAAATGTCTTAAAAAGGCTTAACCAACATTGATATGAATATAGTAACATACATGGAGTTGCCCGTGTTGGTGTTTGTAATGCTTTAGAGGGTGACTGACAACCATGTAATTCTATTCAGCCATGTATCGATTACCTAGTGTAGCTTTCCTGCTGCTTGTTTAACAATGGAGCATGAGAAATTCCCTTTGAAAAAGCCCTATTCAATGTTTGTTATTGCCTGTGCTTGATTTGATTCATGTTTTGATGTAATATATTCATCCCTGCTGAGTCCCCTCAGACAGAACAGGCTCATCTCATAGAGCCGGAGCACCATTAGCACAGCACAGATCACTTCCCACAATCAACACCAGTAGAGAACCACAGAGAGAGACACACAGAACACATCTCCCAAATCCTCCTTTCACTGAAAGAGCATCTCCCTCCTCCCTGCGCTCTCATTCTCCCTCTTCACTTCCCTGCCTGCAATAGTTTGGCAATAACTGCCAGTATTTCAGCGGTAGTAGTGACTAGGCTGGTTTAATCATGTCAATCAACCAAATCTTACAGTATGTGTGTGTGTGTGTGTGTGTCTGTCTGTCTGTCTGTGTGTGTGTGTGTGTGTGTGTGTGTGTGTGTGTGTGTCTGTGTGCGTGTGTGTGTGTGTGTGTGTGTGTGTGTGTGTGTGTGTGTGTGCGTATGCCTGTGTGCATCTGTGTGTCTGTGTGCGTGTGTCTGTGTGTGTGTCTGTGTGTGTATGTGTGTGCGTGTGTATGTCATCTGTGTCTAAAAGCCCCTGCAGTGACCAATTAGTGCAGGGATCCGTTCAATCATAAAGTGACCAGCAGGAGTCTGGTCTCTGTTCAACACAGAGTAAGCTGGCAGGCCTGGACACATAAATAAACAAGTAGGGAAGACGGGGGAGTCCTCTGTTATTTCATTCGGTAACGTCCCCATCGCTCTCACACATCCCGAGGTCCCCTGTGATGTCACAGTGGTGATGATGCCAGCAGCTCTTTCTATAGATCTTCTCTCCGCGCCCCCACCTGACAGTGCTCTGGTCCCAGGACAGATTCTGTCTGGCTAGGAGAAACTGCGTCAGCCAGACAATTTACACTACTCCTCAGTGGTTGACCTCCAGGAAAGCTGAGGTGTAGGGAGGTTGTTTGTGGGTGTGTGTATGGGTGTGTGTGTGTGTGTGTGTGTGTGTGTGTGTGTGTGAGTGTGTGTGTGTGTGTGTGTGTGTGTGTGTCTGTGTGTGTGTGTGCGTGTGTGTGTGTGTGTGTGTGTGTGTGTGTGTGTGTACATGTGTGCACGCGTGCGCATGTGTGTGAATTGTGGATTGCTACGGCAAAGGAAGGGGATGTCTGGCCAGATTCACATTTTACCCCAGACTGCTTCATCTTCTTGACTGAGATAAAAATATCTGTCCCTATAAAACACTTACCACTCATTCTGTTATTTTTCGACCGCACAGTAGCAGAGTAGGCAAACTGAGCCTTTTAAAAAAGAAACGCACAATGAAATGAAAAGTAGGCCAGTGGTGAATTCGATTAGACCACAACTGTAGCCAGACAATCTACCATTTCTCATTACCTCCAGCTCTCAGGCCATAATGCCGTTATTTAACAAATGAGCTTTTATATTCCTGCTTTTTACATCTGATAATGTATCTCACCTCACTCTCCTCCTTCTCTCTCCCATTCTTCCTCCTTTTTGTCTCCCTTCTCTTGAATCTCTACTTTTTATCTTCCTCATCTCTCTCCTTGTCCCCGTCATCTTTCTCTCTCCCTTTCACGTCACCGTTCTCCCATCGCGTCTTCTCTCTCTCTTCCTTTTTTCCCTTCACCCCCATTCTCATCTCCCCCTTTTCTCTGTATCTCTCTTTTCCCTCAACATCATTTTGATACCCCCTTCCTCTTACATTGCTCTCTGTTCACCCCCCCCCTCCTCTCTCTCTCTCTCTCTCCTCCACTCTTCTCCTCTCTCTCTCCAGTCTTTGTGTGTCCGGGGACACTGCTGCGGGTGCAGTCAACCAGTTCCCTCCAGGAGGCGGAGCATCAGTCGGGGGCGTGGTGTAAGGACCCCCTGCAGTCAGGTGACCGTCTGTATGTCATGCCCTGGACACCCTATAGGACAGACATGCTGTATGAGTACGCCTCGTGGGACGATTTCAAACAGGAACGCGCCACTACCACGTACAAGTGAGCTCCCCGCCACCCCACTGTCCAGATCAAATAGTCCCTCGCCTCTGCATTGATTGATGTGGAATGCTAGTGTGGATGGATGTGCGACAGTGACAGTGTGTAGTCAGTGTGGTGCCGTGGTGGGTTCCGTCACTACCCTATGTGGTCTTACTAAAAGGCCTGCAATCTATGGATGTATGATTATAGCTCAAAGCACCACAAGTTAACGGTTGCATCTTTTTATCATGTGACTGACCCTCGGCAGGCTGCCGAACCGCGTGGACGGCACAGGGTTTGTGGTGTACGACGGCGCCGTGTTCTACAACAAGGAGCGCACGCGCAACATCGTCAAGTACGACCTGCGCACGCGCATCAAGAGCGGCGAGGCGATCATCGCCAACGCCAACTACCACGACACCTCGCCCTACCGCTGGGGAGGGAAGTCGGACATCGACCTGGCCGTGGACGAGAACGGCCTGTGGGTCATCTACGCCACCGAGGCCAACAACGGACGCCTGGTGGTCAGCCAGGTGGGTTAGGGTCAGGGTTATGGTTAGGGTCAGGGTAGGGTCAGGGTTAGGGTTAGGGTCAGGGTTAGGGTTAGGGTCAGGGTAGGGTTAGGGTTAGGGTTAGTTCACAGCGTGACGCAGCTCCACTCTCTAGTGGAGGGCAGAGGATGGAGTGAGAGAGGAGAGAAGGGAGTTAGGGAGTGCCAAACTACTCAAGGATGTGTTTAGATATTTGAGGGTGGAAAAATATGTCATATGAATATTTATGTTCAAATTGAATATTTATGACAGTTTTTAAATTATTCATATGCAATACTTTTTTTCGACTTGGAATACTTGATCACATTAGCATGCAGGATTGTGAATGTAAAAATGGTGAAGGTGATCTCAATTTATCTCTCTGTACTCTCTGTTATCTCTCTGTAACTCTCTGTTATCTTCCACTGTACTGTATGTGTCTATGACTAACAACAGCCTGTGTATTTTCTCTCTCCCCAGGTGAACCCATACACCCTGCGCTTCGAGGGTACCTGGGAGACCACCTTTGACAAGCGGCTGGCGTCCAACGCCTTCATGGCGTGTGGCGTGCTCTACGCGGTGCGCTCCGTCTACCAGGATGACGACAGCGAGGCCGGAGGAGACCTGATTCTCTACGCCTACAACACCAACCGCGGCCGCGAGGAGCCGGTCCACATCCCCTTCCCCAACCCCTACCAGTACGTCTCCTCCGTGGACTACAACCCCCGAGACAACCAACTCTACGTCTGGAACAACTATAACGTGATTCGCTACCCGCTGGAGTTCGGACCCCCGGACCCCACCACTGGTGAGCAGGGCTGGACTGGCCATCTGGCATACCGGGCATTTGCCCGGTGGGCCGCCGTAGTTTTGGGCCGAGCCGACCGGCAAAAAAAAAAAAAAAAAGTTACTTTTATTTTTTTACATTATTTTTTTACCAGCCGGCCCGGCCGAAAGCTACCATCGAACGGCCCATAAATCGAAAGCTACCATTGAACGGCCCATAAATCAGGGACAGCGGCCCATTGGTCAATTTTTGATACAGACACTGGGCTGGCCCAATCAACAGAGAGAAGGGGGGGGGGGGGGGGGTCAGGGGTCACGCACGCACGCAGCACCAGTCCTCCGTCTCAGTTTCGCGGTAGTTTTGGGCCGAGCCGGCCGGCAAAATAAATGTAGTTAGCCTGGATAGTTACTAGATAGATACTGAGAGAGATGGAGCGCAAAAGCACACTAAAACGGAAGGGAGGCTGGGAAAAACTTAGGGAGAAAAACAAGAAGAAACTCGAGGCAGATGCTGCCAAATGTGTAAACATTAGGGACATGTTTGCTGCACCCTCAAGTTTACCACAGCAGCAACAGCAACAGGTTGAAGAGGAGGCTGGCAGGGAGGAGCGGGAGCAGGGTACAGATACAGAGGATAGAGAGGATACAGAAGAAGCGGGGCCGAGTCAGCCTGTAACCGTTGACCCGGTAAGGAAAATATAGGTAGCTGTGTAGGGGTGTAACGGATCGCCCCCCACGGTTCGGCACGCATGTGTACCGCGGATCAATTGCAAAATGTAACCAAGTAATAATATTACTTAATATTAGTTAATATCCCTTGTAAATCACAATGTAGAGTTGCCATGAAAAGATAGACGCGACAGTTGCGTGCTTTGTTTTACTCTAAAGCGCAATGATAGGTTGATAATGGAAAAATCTAGAACAACAAGGCTGCGTTCGTAAATTCGCTCTGGAATCTGATCACTGAGTACACTGGTCTACTTGCACTGGTACCATTGCTTACTGTATGTAGTCGTCTTTGTAGTGGTTTGGGGGAATACTACAGTTTGTCATATGACTGTACAGCACAGTAAATAAGACGAGTATATAAGGCAAGTATTTTTGTGCTGGTGGGTGTGGTCCGACCGATTGGGGTGGGCCTGTCTGGGCCAAAAATGCCAGGGCCTTATTTTTGTCCCAGTCCAGCCCTGCTGGTGAGTGCGCCCCCCTACAAGGGGTGGGGTGGAATGTACACTCCATAGCCAAAAATATGTGGACACAATTATGATCTGGGGCTGTTTTTCATGGTTTGGGCTAAGCCCCTTAGTTCCAGTGAAGGGAAATCTTAATGCTACAGCATACAATGAGGTTCTGGAGAATTCTATATACAGTACAGTATATATAGAATACATTTAGCTAAAATGTCATCAACAGTTTGTTAAACATAAAAAATATATCTATATATCACAGTGTTCCCCACAAAACAAGGAATCCAAAACCATTTAAATGGTAATGATCGGACCTTGCGTTCGAGAGTGACATGCGAGTACACACAGGTCTGGAAACCATCAGCGGTTTTCGGCGGATTCGCTGTTTGACAGCGTGGCAAAAACACACGGTTCCTGGGGGACTAAAATTAAAAACCAAAAACCCAGTGTTCGCCATAAAACAAGGAATCCAAAACCATTTAAATAGAAACGATCAGTGTTTCCCTTCGAATGTACTAATGCCCGGCAGGGGAAATGTTCAACACAGCGCCCGACAGCTGCTACCACCTGCGTAGGCGGGGGCAGCCAATCTGAATGGCTTGTTGAATCAAAGCTTTTCAGAAATATGCAGCCCACAAAAAACTGACCGAATTACTTTATTTCAGTCTCTATGTTTGTACGGTCATCAGAGACCCAATATGATCTATCTCATATCCATAATTGTATTTGCA
>NC_137675.1:65670589-65763089 GCF_963989245.1 Nansenia antarctica | reverse complement strand
TTTCTTTGGTCTGTGTGAGTGTGTACGTGCGTGTGTGCGTGCGTGCGTGCGTGCGTGCGTGTACCTATGCTCGCTCGCTCGCGTGTGTGTGTGTGTGTATGTGTGCATCTGTGTAGTACGTATACATTTCCGTTAATTTCCAGCCATGTTCTTGCAGCCAGCTCTCTTTGAAAACCCCTCCTCCCCCACTCTGTCCTACACTCTATTATTTAACCTTTTCCACTTCTGCCCCATTTTCTCTCACAAACTCTCTTCCACCTCCTCCCTTTCTCCCTCCCTCCCTCCCCATTTCTTGGAGTATTGCATTTTAAAAAATTCATTTCGTTTTTTTTTCCTTTTTTTATCTACCGTATTATACATTATGCTCTTTCCTCTCCACTCTATATGTATCTATTTTTCTATAATTGCCCAAACCAAATGCTTATTATCTCTTCATTACTCTCTTCCCCCCTTCTCTACCTGCGTCTCCAGGCATCGCCTCGTTCCAGTGCTTGTCTGCCCCGGTCGTGTGGAACCCTCGGGGACCTGACCTCAGTAACTGCACCTCCCCCTGGGTCAACCAGGTGGTCCAGAAGGTGAGACCTCCAACCATCCCTGTAGCCAGGCTCTCTCACCCTGCCTGACTCCCTCTGTCCCTGTGTCCATCATCTCCAGACCCATTACCATGTCTCCCAGGCTCCTAGGCTCGCCCGATCATCAGAACACCATTACCATATCACTGAGGTGTTCCTCATTAGAATAGCCACTCTTTAAACTATGCCCTGTGTTAAATGCATCCACTTAAATGCTTCCAGCCTGCTAGTCCTCTTGGCTACTCCACATTCAGCTGCAAGCCAGTAAGGTCATGGTACTGCCAAGTGATGGTGTATATATTGTTGTTTTTACTGTGCAACCTAAACATACAACTCTACCAGCATGACCACACAAACCCCTCAGTCTGTGGTAGCATCCAAACATCATCTGGGCATCATCATAACTCATAGACAAACTGGACAGAAGCTTGCTTTATAGCCATGTATATAGCCATATCTCTTTTAATGTGCGAATTTGTGTGTGTGTGTGTGTGTGTGTGTGTGTGTGTGTGTGTGTGTGTGTGTGTGTGTGTGTGTGTGTGTGTGTGTGTACTAGATAAAGAGTGGTGAGAATGCCGCTAACATAGCCGGGGAGCTGGTGAACCACACACGTGGGAGGATCCACGCTGGAGATGTCAGCTCGTCTGTGCGTCTGATAGAGCAGCTGCTGGACATACTGGACTCCCAGCTCCAGGCCCTGAGACCAGGCAACAAGGAGTCAGCAGCCCGCAATTACAACAAGGTACTCAACACACACACACACACACAGACACACACAGGCACACACACACACACACACACACACACACACAAACACACAGAGACACACAGCGACACACACAGACACATATACACACACAAACACACAGCGATACACTGACACACGCACACACCCACACGCCATTGATTTGCACATTAAATGAGATACGGGAAAGATTAGCAGATGTTCTTTTAGAATACAAACACTAACAACCCAGTATATGTCACTTTTTAATTGCAGTTGTTTGGCTTCACTCTCACACACTGCACACTGTTGGAATGGTAATTTCTCATCTCTGGTTTCTCCTCTATCAGCTCCAGAAGAGAGAGAGGACCTGTCGGGCTTACATCCAGGTAACTCTTCCCCTTTTATCTCTCTCCTTCATATGTAGAATATCTTCCCCAGTCTCTGGAGTGGTCGTGTTTTGTGACTTTGAATAATGTGCAAAAGATAAACCCTTGCTTGTGGTAGACTGTGTGGGTATATCATTCATTTCTTTAGCCTGTGGTAGAAATGTTGTGTGTTCAGTACGATATGATTTATGTTGCCTGTGGTGTTGTGTATTCTGTGTATACTGTAATATTTCTAGTTTACGGTGGAGTGCGATGTGAACTGTATGTGTAATCACTCCCGGCAGATATGCATTTAAATGTGTGCGTGTGATATTTCCTGAAGGCTGCTGGTTGCTTGTAGTTGTTTTCTGTTTTTTTCTGACTCTCATAGTCTATCTCTGAAATATTGGTCAGAGTAATGGAAATGGAAAATAATATTTCTCTGACATTACAGTATCTTGGCTGCGTTGCAATGATTATGCTGTTGGTACTTGTGCCGTGCCTGTGTGTTCTTTTCACTCCAATATCTCTGGCTAGGAGAGAGGGTAATTGTATTGAAATGAAATGGCACACTGTCTATATTATTTCATATAGAACCCTATATTTAGCAGCGTGTGTGCTGTTTAACCTGCCTGTGTTATTTCATACCAGACCGTCTCATCTCTAGTGCCCATGTGGCAAGCGGGCTATGTCGTGTGGAACTAGACTGCCTCTTTTTTACATTGGTTACAGTGTCGTTTAACGTAACGACATTCATAGACAGTCAGTACCGGGGTGCTTCCTCTTTAGTACGAGGGAGAGTACGTCCTCGTAGCGTGCGGAGCGTTATAAAACTTCAGTGCTCTCTCTTCCACCGAGGAATCCAGAATCAACGCATGCATTTTTTCTCTACATTTTTGAGAGGCCTGTTCAGGAGAATTACGCAATTAATCATGCAAGCCTCTCTAATAAATTGGAGTCGATAAAATCGAAACTGCTATTAGATAAACTGTAAATCTAATGCAGAGCTGTTGTAAGCCAGATTTAAAGCAGTGGTAAATGGAATGTAAATCGGCGGCGAGGGTGATTTAGAGTGGTAGTAAACCGTTGCGCCCCTTGTGTTTGCCAGGCGGTAGTGCAGACGGTGGACAACCTGCTGCGTACAGAGGCTCTGGATGCGTGGCAGGACATGAACACCACAGAGCAGGCCCACACCGCCACCATGCTATTGGACGTGCTGGAGAAAGGAGCCTTCCTATTGGCCAACAACATGTACGGCAACCGTTTCACCGACCGAGCCCCCAACATCGGTAAGAGGATGAAGAATGTATATTTGTTGTGAGAGGAAGAAGAAATATTTGTACGTGTACACCTTTGAAATTGCGTATTCATCAGCATGTCAACTTAGCAGTAACCCTGATGTATTGTGTGTGTGTGTGTGTGTGTGTGTGTGTGTGTGTGTGTGTGTGTTTGTTCCTTCAGATCTGGAGGTGCACGTGTTGAACACAGAGATGGACCTCCAGGACTTGTCCTTCCCTCAGAACTATGCCAGCGACAGCACCATCCAGCTCTCCGCCTCCACGGTCAAACAGTACAGCCGCAATGGTCAGTGGCACAATCTCATCATGGTCAATTCCCCCCACCCCCTCCTCTCCCCCGAGATGATCACGATCACACAGCCTCTGCCTGCACCCACTCAATGTTCCTATTTGCATTTCCATTGCGAGCCTTAAAACAATCTGCATGCAGTTGCCTAAGTTATTGGTTCATAATAATAGGCTAATCAGATTAACAAAAGCGCTGAGACAATTCCTTTCTTGATGGTTTCTTAACGGCGGTCTTAATAGAATAGCTGGAGAGGCGTGTAGATGACTATCATCCCCAGCCTGACAGAGCAATCTCAGCACTCCCTCTCCCTTCTCCTCCCTATTCCGCTCTCTCGCTCCGTCTCTCCGCCATCTTATCCCCCTCTCTCATCTCTCCCGCTTCACACCCCCTCCGTCTATCCCTCGCTCCTTTCCTCCTCTCTTTCCTAGCCCCCAACCGCCCCCCACCCCCCTCCCCCCTTTTTTCTGTTTTCTGTCTAGGCTCGGCTCTGCAGTGGGAACGAGATTAGAATGATTGAAACAAACGCACATGAAATATTCATATGGAATAATAAGAGATCTGTGAATGCTTGAGGGATGAATGTTCCATTGCCCTCCACATTAAATCTCCCTCTTTTCCACCAGTCAAAATGAAACGGTCCTTACCATCATTCTAACCTTCACTAACTCTCTCTCTCTGTCTCTTTCTCTCTCTCTCTGTCACTCTCTCGCTCTCCATCTCTGCCTCTCCCTCACCATTTCCATATTATGGACCGCATCTCACTATTTCTGTCTTTTCTCTCTCTCCCACTGTCTGTTTGCTTCTCCCTCCCTCTCTCTCTCTCTCTCTCTCTCTCTCTCTCTCTCTCTCTCTCTCTCTCTCTCTCTCTCTCTCTCTCTCTCCCCCCCTTCCTTCCCCTCCCCAGGCCAAGTGAAGGTGGTGTTTGTGTTGTATAAGAACCTGGGATCCTTCCTCTCCACTGAGAATGCTACAGTGAAGATGGAGGTGGAGCCGGGTCCAGGGTCAGGGCCAGGGGGGCGGGGCCTGGCTGTCAACTCCCATGTCATCGCTGCCTCCATCAATAAAGAGTCCAGCAGAGTGTTCCTCACTGAGCCTGTGGTGTTCACTCTCAAACACCTGCAGGTACCTGGAAACACACTATGTCCATCTATGGTACACATACTAGTACTGTACACACACACACACACACACACACACACACACACACACACACACACACACACACTGTACTTGCCGTACTGTACTCAGCATTTCAAAGCTGTACATATACAATTTTGTCTACACTATCATGTCATTGCACTATATCACTATTTGCACTGGTGGTTAGATGCTTAACTGTGTTTCGTTGTCTGGTACTTGTACACTGCAATGACAATGAAGTAGAATCTAATCTACGAAATCTAATCTAATCACTAATCACTAATCACACACACACACACACACACACACACACACACACACACACACACATTAGCCTTGATTTCCAGGCTTTCCAGACAATGTTCCGTTACACATTCAAACAAGAATCACCATATTACCATATTTTCCAACTCCTTCCCTTTTTTTCCTCATTCTTTCCCTACCTCGCTTCTCTCTCCTCCCCTAGTTGGAGAACCACTACAGCCCAAACTGTTCTTTCTGGAACTACTCAGAGCGTTCTATGATGGGCCAATGGTCATCCCAGGGCTGCAGACTGCTGGACACCAACGGCACACACACCACCTGTTCCTGCAGCCACCTCACCAACTTTGCAGTGCTCATGGCACACCACGAACCTGATGTATGTATTCCAGCGATTCCCAACCTATGGGCCGCGGCCCTCTCCTGGTCAGCGAGAGTACTGCAAGTGGGCCGCCAAATCATGGGCAAAATAATTTTTTTATAATAGTTTTTTTTTACAAAAACTTTTTAATTTAAAAAATACATCCATGGTACTGTATTTTTTTCTTTAAAAACCTTCAAAAATGCATCATCAGTGTTTGTCCAGGTAGGCTACCTGGTGGGCGGAGCTGGAGCCCTATCAGGCGGATATGGGGCAGCTGGCCCCTGGCCTGAGCTAGATTCAGTGGTGTAGTCTAGTTTTTTCTAGTGGGTATACTGTGATTTTTCCCTCCCAGCTTCATGCTCACCCGTCCCAGAGCGACGTGTCCTGGTGCGACACCCGTCCCGTAGCGACACCCCATAAGCACCACCATACTCACTTATGCATACAGTATGCATCTACACATATATGAGAGCATTCTGAACGACTGGTTATGTGTTTACAAACATTTCAATTTATTATAAACAAAACTTTAACAACCAATGGCATTTACAGCAGGGGGTGGACTGATTTTCTACTGTTTAGTGTTAATCACCATCACTATGTACTCTCAGCTTAAATGCAAGAAAGAAAGAACTGTTACAAGAACTGCCACAAGAACTGCTACAAGAACTGCCACAAGAACTGCTACAAGTCAAACGCTTCAAATAAGAAAAAAACAAACAGCCTGGTAGTCTACAAAGCTTTCCAAATATGCTTGTACTCGGCCATCTGAGGTTTGCATTGCCTCCTTGCTTGTGTGGCAGAACGATGGCTTCTCAACCATGTTGTGATGTACTTCCTTGGCTCAAAAAGTCTTACAGGGGGCCCATTGATGCTGATCATCATCAAATGACTGACATTGGACAACAACAGTGTAGATCTCTTGTCCGTGCATATATTGTTCATGAGACTGAAGCCCCTTTCACATTCGGCAGTGCTGCAAGGGATGGTCTGCATGCATCGTATGAGTGGCTTTAGGCTTTCAGGCTCACTGTCTGGGTGCTCAAGGAAATCTCTCATACCATTAACTGCTTGCGCTTCACAACGATTGAACCGCCTGCACAGTCGCTTTACCTGTGTCTCACCATGCCGTATGCCAGGTGTTGATGGCCAGTTTCCTGTATCCAGAACATTGAGATCAAGAAGCATTTCACCTTCAAATGAGAGGCGCTTCTCCATGTTGTTGATCAGACTTTGGAGGAACTGCTTTGCATTGATTGGTGTGAGCTTTGCATTTGACTCCAGGGGAACTGATCCCAAATGTCCCAAACCCAGTGCTGTCAGTGCCTCCTCTGTTTTCTCTCCTGGGGTGTCTTTGAATGTTGCCAGCACTCTGATGGTGCGCTTCAGAAGCTGGTTTGCTCTCAAGAGTGTGGTTGAATGGGCCTGGAGTTGCTGAGATAGGGTTGCAAGTTCAGACAGTGCATCATACATGAGTCCAAGGTCACACAGGAATTCCTTGCTTTGCATACGACGTGCCAGGCCTCTGTAAGTTTGTCTCTCTTTGCTGTTTCTTGTTTGGTCTTCTGCAGCATTTTCAAAGTGCCTGTTGAGTGCTTCATACGACCTCCACACAGCCTGTACAGAACGGAAGCTGCTGGCCACCCATCGTGTACTTAAAACTCTGCCAATTTTCAGGACTTGAGCCCACTTCTTGTGCTGCTTCCAGAAGCTCCCGTGAATTTTTATTAGATTGACTGTAGAGATTGTGGATCTTCTCCATGAACGCTTTGAAGTGGTTGATTGCCTGAACCTCATCCACAGCATCAGATACAGCCAGTTCCAAACGGTGGTTCATGCAGTGCCATGTGAAGAGGTTAGGGTACCTTGCAGTCAGCCTGGTTGCCACACCAGACTTCTTGCCTAACATGACACTTGCTCCATCAGAAATAAATGAGACCCAGTTCTTTTGAAGCCACTCTTCACTGAAGCCTGCAATGTCCAAACAGCTCAGTAGAGCTTCTTCTATGCCCTCTGCCCTTTGGCTCTCCAGCTCAACCAGCTCCAGGAACAACAATTCAGGAGTAGCTCCATCTACTGAGGCTTTCAGGCTGACAATCATGGCAGATTTGTGGCTGAGAGATGTAGCCTCGTCAATGAGAACAGACAACTTGCTTGAAGATGACACAAGACTGTGAACAATTTTTTTCTGCATCTCTTTTGCTATATGTTCCACAATTGTTGTGGAACTGTACCTTGAGTGCAGACTAGTACCCATGTTGACACCATTTTTTTCCTGAAGCTCAATGAGATCATCATGGTCAGTGAAAGGTCGGTTCATCTTTGCAAGATAGTATGCTGTTCTGAATACAGCATCTGTCTCAGCCAACACAGTCTCTGACACAGCTCTCACCAAATTTCCAAGCAAATCCTGTCCACCCTTTTCAGTGAGCTCCTGGGCTATTGCGTGTGCCCTGGACGTCTCATGTCGTCGAATCTTGTTCCTCAAAGAGGTCAGAGCCGTTGATCTGTCTGTGTTTAAAGACTGGATCTTAAAGGACACCCACTCCTCAGATATGGACACTCTTTTTTCTGTGAGGATGGCAGTTGATTTTATGGACCTGCAAATAGCACAACCTGGAAGTAAACAAAACCACGACTAATTAGCATCATCATACACGTTTTGTATCTACATTAGCAATAACATCTGCTGAACAGGGCCAACATTTTAATTAAATTAAATCTAAAGTATTTAATAAACTGTTTACAATCTTCACACCATGGCTAGCAAATGCTTGAAAAGCAGATGAAAGGAGGAAAACATTACACTCTTTCAATAGCTAATTATCTGACAACTATTGATAACTAACATTACAATATAGTAATTGAATGGTAAATGTCTTAAATTAATGCACATTAAAGATGACCCTGAATTAACTCTCATTTGCATAGTCATTGACTTTATGAATGTCAATTGTTTATATCAGCTTTGCCTTTTCATGTGTGCTGATATTACCTAATTTTCTGTCCCTCCACTGTAACCAAGGATGCCTTCTTTTAAATTCCTTAGCCTGACTTTCAGTCCACAAGGCTGGCCAGGAGTTCTCAGTTGTCTCATCGTCTGAAACAAGGAGATATAAACATCATATTCTGTTTGTTTTCTACTGCACACAGACACACACGCACATGCGCACACACACACAGTATCTAAGTTCTCTCTCCCCTTCCCCCGCATTCATTGATCCATCATCACACTACTATTCTGACAGAGAATAACTATACAGAGAATATTAACGCAGCTAACGTTAGTGAAGTTAGCTAGCTAGTTCTAGATACAATTCAATATACCAACAATAATACCCTGCTGTTACGGTTTACGTTAATGATAACGCATATCATATGGTACTTTCACTTACCACCAGGTGACGTTACGATGGCATCGTGTTGGTGCTGGATAGCATTAGCCTCATCATCTGGCTCTTTTTCTGTAACACTAACATTCATGTCAGTGTCAGTGTCACCAGAAGCGGCAGTAGCTTCAGGGGAAGGCTTACTAAAACACTCAAAAAGTGTCGTTTGCTTTCGCTTCATATCTGGGAAGTTTTGAAAGTTCTGTCACAATAAGCGTTATGGTGCGGCTGCGGCACAGGTGTGTATTTGGTACAGCTGAGCTAGCGGAGTGGTTAGGCACGACGGGTAAAATATACAAACGCGGAGTAATACAAGATGTGTCAAGATTCCAGTTAGCCGGCCCGTGCGTATGGATATTTGTACGGCTGGAACTCAAACTGACCAATAGAGACATGAATGGACCGGATCTATCTGTTGTATATAACACCGTTACGTATCCTCGCGTATTTTTAAGTGGGTATATGTAATCTCGCGCATTTTTAAGTGGGTATACGCAAATCCTTGGCCATTCCTAGTGGGTATACGCAAATCCTTGGCCATTCCTAGTGGGTATACGGCGTAGTCCCGCGTATCACGTAGACTACACCACTGGCTAGATTACTCTTCCTGCTACGACTGGTGGATTGATGATTCACTTGCTTAGTCAAATGTATTGATTGTAAATCACTTTGGAATAAGGCGTCTGCTAAATGCCAAAAATGTAAATGTAATGTAAGCTGGCACGGCCCCCTGGTTTTGCTTAAAAGAGGCTCCAGTCTCCAGCCTCCAGCTCTCTCGCTCCACCAGCACCATTTATTCATTTGTTATGTTACTTTACACAATACAACACCCTTCTCACCATACTTCCCGTTGCATTCACTCACTTACACTACTGACATACTGACTATCATACCTCATTGGATTATTGTCTTAATTTGCCTAAGTTGTCTTTATTAAATTCTTAATGTTATATCGTTTATATGGTGTGTGTCTCCCTTTTTGTTATGTGTCTCCCTTTTTGTTAAAAAGCCAGGTCGTAACACACACATACACACACTCACACACACTCACACACACACACACATACTAACACACACAAACACCTTCTCGGTCTGTCTGTCTGTTTTTAATTTCCTTTTCTTTTTTCTATCTGCCTTTCCCTCACTCGCACACACACATAGTAGCACCACACACGCACACACAAACGCACACTTACAAATTCATGTCCTGCAACTCGAGCTGACATTCAGTTGAATTTGAATGTCATGTATTTTTTCAGGATGTCTTGTCTCTTGTCTCAACATTTTAGCTTCCTGAATTTATTTACAAATATTAAAAAAGGCTACCTCCCTCTTGCTCTCCTTCCCTCCCTCCCTCTCCCATCTCTTTCTCCCCCGCCCCTCTCCTGCCACCTCTCTTTTCCACATCCCATTACCCCCCCCCCCCCCCCCCCACCCACACACACACCTCTCCTCTCCATCTCTCACACCCCTCCACACATCTCTTACTTCCCCACATCTCTCAACCACACTTCCCTCTTCGGCGTCTCAGTACCCGGGGCGGATGCACGAGCTCATCCTGTTTGTGATCACCTGGGTGGGCATCGTCATCTCCCTGGTGTGTTTGGCTATCTGCATTTCCACCTTCTGCTTCCTGAGGGGCCTGCAGACGGACCGCAACACCATCCACAAGAACCTCTGCATCAACCTCTTCATCGCCGAGCTCCTCTTCCTCATCGGCATCAACAAGACCCAGTACCCTGTGAGTATTGACAAGTCCAGGCCGGTGACACATGCAATGGTGTCTATCATGGACCAGCTTGGTCAATCCTTTCATCTTTCTCCTTTCATCTTTATCCACACAATACAAAAAAGCCTTGGCTGAAGTGAGTCTATTCCTGTCCTTTCCTGTAGCTCACCCAGCTTTGCTCTTTTTTTTTCATCTCCTTTTCCTTATTTCCTTTCTCTCCCTCTCTACCCTTTCTCTCTCCTCTCTCCTCTCCTCTCCTCTCCTCTCCTCTCCTCTCCTCTCCTCTCCTCTCCTCTCCCCAATCTATCTATCTATCTATCTATCTGCCTGTGCTGTCCTCAGATTGCCTGTCCCATCTTTGCTGGTCTTCTGCACTTCTTCTTCCTGGCTGCCTTCTCCTGGATGTGTCTGGAGGGCGTGCAGCTCTATCTGATGCTGGTGGAGGTGTTTGAGAGCGAGTACTCCCGCAAGAAGTACTACTACCTGTGTGGCTACTGTTTCCCCGCACTGGTGGTGGGCATCTCAGCCGCCATAGACTACAGGAGCTATGGGACCAAGAAAGCGTACGTGTGAAGCCAGTCCTTTTTCACCTGCAGATTGGGAAGCAGGATTATGCTATTCCCTCTAGCAGTGAATGTAATATAAAGCAACGTGTGAAGTAGCTCACTCATCCTCAATGGAATGGGTTTCCGTACGGTGTTAGCCAAAGCCTGATGATTAGCCTCTATAAAACAATCCTCTGAGACAGGGGAATTTGCTGTGTGTCTGTGTGTGTGTGTGTGTGTGTGTGTGTGTGTGTGTGTGCGCGTGCGTGCGTGCGTGCGTGCGTGCGTGTGTGTGTGTGGGGGTATGTGCGTGTATGCATGCGTGTCTGTGTGTGCCCGTGGGTTTACAGTATGTTTAAAATGTCTCATATAACTCATTCTATTCCTGTGTCCCTCCATAGATGTTGGCTGCGGGTGGATAATTACTTCATCTGGAGTTTCATTGGACCTGTGTCCTTTGTTATTATGGTAAATCACAAGACAATTTTCGTTTGTACGTTTATTAGGCAGCTCTTGCCCCAGACCCAGAGAGTTTTCATGGAGTCCACTTATTGTTTGACGGAGGTGTCTGTCTGTCCTCTTTTCCCCAGTTAAACCTCATATTCCTCATGATCACCTTGCACAAGATGATCCGCAACTCCTCCGCCCTCAAACCTGACTCCAGTCGCCTGGACAACATCAAGTGAGTCCCTCTCTGAGGAGTCAAAGTCTCTGAATTGATCATTTGAGTGATTTGGACGTGAGACATACAAGAAGTCAGTATAGATCGATTCAAGATGGCGGCGCGCTCGGTCGCGAGGCTGGGGGATCTCCCAAAATCGGTGCTTTTAAGTGTTTCTAAGTACATTTGTATGTACTTTTTTATTTTAATACTCATAGGGAACGGCTGTGTAAATAGTACATACAGCAGACTAGACTTACTAGAAGTTGGTGCGCAAAACGAGAGGACTGTAACAACGGAATTCTTGAAACAACAGCAGATCCCACTCGACATCGCTCGGACACCGGGTGAAAAATGGTACGCTATCCCAACCCTCAGGCGCAAACGTCGGCGTCGAGACCGTAAGCAACGCCGAGGACAAAGGGGAGGCCTGCTAGCTAGGCTAAAGAGGAGCCCGAATAAGCCTGCTTTGCCGAGTATATTCCTATCCAACGTCAGGTCTCTGGCTAACAAGATGGACGAATTGAGACTGCAGGTCGCTACTAACAACACCGTGGGAGATAGCTGTGTGATTGTTCTCACGGAGACCTGGCTAAATGACACCATCTTGGACTCCGCGGTCGGGTTGGAAGGACGGACCCTACACCGGGCGGACCGGACGCTGCTTAGTGAGAAGACGCGAGGAGGCGGCCTCATTATATCTACGAAGGACAGCTGGTGCTTAAACACAAAAACTGTAAGTAGCCACTGCTCCCCAGACCTGGAATACTTGACTGTTAAATGCCACATACCTCCCGAGGGAATTCAACGCAGTGTACATTACATGTGTTTACATACCGCCGAGCGCGGTTGGTAGCTTAGCATTGGCGCGGCTATATGACGTCATCAGTAGTGGACTGAGCGCGGACCCTCAAGCCGTACACATCATCGCGGGAGATTTCAATCATGCTGACCTGAAGGTAGTACTACCGAAGTTCTATCAGCATGTTAAATGTGCAACAAGAGGAGAAAAGACACTGGATAAGGTATACACCAACATCAAGCTTGCTTACAAGGCTAGACCGCTAGCTCATCTAGGCATGTCTGACCATGTGTCAATCCTCCTGATCTCAGCCTACACTCCCATGAGGAAAAGTGCTCCTATCACCACTAAGACTGTCAGAACCTGGCCAGCAGGGTCCGCTCCACTGCAGATCTGCCTGAATGACACCTCATGGCAGGAATATGAGCATGAGGACCTGGAACAGTTCACGTCGTCGGTTCTGAACCACATAGTGAACTGCACCAACTCAGCCACCGTGGACAAACGGGTCCGGGTCTACCCCAACACGAAGCCATGGATGACTGGGAAGGTCCAAAAACTGATCAAGGAGAGGGACAACGCCTTCGCAGGGAAGGGCACACTGCTGTACAGCACCACCAGGGCTAACCTAAAGCGCGGCATCCGGGAGGCCAAGGCAGACCACAGAGAGAAGATTGAGGAATGCTTCCTGAGCAACGACTCCAGGCGGGTGTGGCAGGGGGTTCAGCACATGACAAACTTCAGAGCCAACAGGCTCACAGCCGCGGAGGACGACCCCCTGTTGGCGGAAAAGCTGAACTCCTTCTACGCCCGGTTCGACGAGGGGCGAACGGAGGTAACCACAACACAAACACCACTCTCTCCAGCTCTCAGCAGCCTCACCCTCACAGAGCATGAAGTGAGACGCGTGCTGAAGGCGGTGGACCCCAGGAAAGCCTCAGGGCCGGATGGCGTCCTGGGACGGGTGCTGAGGGACTGCGCCGACCAGCTGGCCGGGGTTTTCACCAACATCTTCAACCAGTCCCTGTCCAAGGCCACCATCCCACCCTGCCTGAAAACCTCAACTATCATCCCAGTCCCGAAGAAAAGCACGGTGAGCTGCCTAAACGACTACCGCCCGGTGGCACTCACACCAATCATCATGAAGTGCTTCGAGAAACTAGTCCGGGCCCACATAGTCACACGCCTCCCGCCCAACCTGGATCCATACCAGTTCGCCTACAGAGCCCACAGGTCCACAGAGGACGCCATCGCGACGACTCTCCACTCCACTCTATCCCACCTGGAGAGGGGAAACAGCTACGCGAGACTGCTCTTTGTGGACTTCAGCTCTGCCTTCAACACCATCCTTCCAGACAGGCTAGTGACCAAACTACTAGACCTGGGTCTATCACACTCTATATGTGCATGGATCAAGGACTTCCTGTCTGACCGCCCCCAGAGGGTGCGGGTGGGCTCCCACACCTCCACAGCCCTCAGACTCAGCACTGGGTCCCCCCAGGGCTGCGTGCTAAGCCCCATCCTCTACAACCTCTACACCTACGACTTCACCCCCGTCCACCCCAGCAACTCCATCGTAAAGTTTGCAGACGACACCACCGTGGTGGGCTGCATCTCGGGGGGGGACGAGGCGGCGTACAGGGATGAGGTAGAGCAGCTGAGCAAGCTGTGCAAGGTTAACAACCTGCTGCTGAACCAGTCAAAGACCCAGGAAATCATCGTGGACTTCAGGAGGAAAAAATCTGAGGTCCAGCCCCTGCTCATCGACGGAGGGAGCGTGGAGAGAGTCTCAACCCTCCGATTCCTTGGGGTGCACATACAGGATGACCTGTCCTGGAAGAATAACACAGCAGCCATCATCAAGAAGGCACAACAGCGGCTCTTCTTCCTGAGAGTCCTCAGGAAAGACCACATCGGACAGGAGATGCTGGTGGCCTTCTACCGCTGCGCAGTGGAGAGCATCCTCACCTACTGCATCTGCAACTGGTTCTCCAGCTGCACAGCCGCAGAGAGGAATGCGCTACAGAGAGTCGTGAGATCGGCCCAGAAGATCACCGGCGCCCCCCTCCCCTCTCTGGAAGAGCTGTACAACACACACTGCCTCTGGAAGGCCTCCAAGATCTCCAGAGACCCATCCCACCCTGGGTACGAACACTTTGCTCGGCTGCCCTCGAACAGGCGGTTCAGGACCATGTTCGCAAGGACAAACAGACTGAAGCTCAGCTTCTACCCCAGGGCCATTCAGGCCCTGAACACAGCAAAGACCAAGGTTCTGGGCCCTGGACAGTCTGGACGGATTGATGGCAGCTGCTGGATTGAAATCAGGTGTAGTGCTGAGGCACAAATGTGTACATTTCAAGCCTGCAAACTGCGACACTTTAAATGAATGTGCAATAACACTATGTGCAATATGACAACCGTAGGGTACATAAGGTTCAGAGAATAGGAAATGTTAGAATAGGTATAGCATAGCATAGAGTCACGGAAGCCCTCCACTCTGCCCAAGCTTCCTCCCTCTCCTCTGTTCTCATTCTCCTTGACCTGTCTGCTGCCTTCGACACAGTCAATCACCAGATCCTTCTCTCCATCCTCTCAGACCTGGGCATCTCTGGCACCGCACACTCCTGGTTTTCTTCCTACCTGGCGGGCCGCTCCTACCAGGTGACCTGGAGAGAATCGCTATCTTCTCCACGAACCCTCTCCACTGGAGTTCCCCAGGGTTCCGTCCTAGGGCCCCTACTCTTCTCCCTCTACACCAAGTCTCTTGGCTCGGTAATCTCTTCACATGGGCTCTCCTACCACAGCTACGCAGACGACACTCAACTCTTCCTGTCCTTCCCCCCGTCTGATGTACACGTGGCAACCCGTATCTCAGCATGTCTCGCTGACATTTCAACTTGGATGGCTGACCACCATCTCAATTTCAATCTTAACAAGACCGAGCTCCTCTTCATCCCCGGGAAAGCCTGCCCTCTCCAAGACTTCTCCATCACAGTGGAGAACTCTACTGTAACCCCCTCCCTGACAGCCAAGAACCTTGGAGTGATCCTGGATAACCGACTATCCTGTGCGGAGAACATTGCAGCAACGGCTCGCTCCTGCAGATTCCTCCTCTACAACATCAGAAGGATACGACCATTCCTTACCAGAGAGGCAGCGCAACTCTTGACCCAGGCACTGGTCATCTCCCGCCTGGATTACTGCAATGTACTCCTGGCTGGGCTCCCCGCTTCAGCCATTAGACCTCTGCAGCTCATCCAGAATGCTGCTGCCCGGCTGGTATTCAACCTCCCCAAATACTCGCATGTCACCCCTCTCCTTCGCACCCTGCACTGGCTCCCGATAGCAGCTCGCATCAGATTCAAGACCCTGGTGCTTGCATACCAGGCAGCTAAAGGGACAGCCCCTGCCTACCTGAAGGAAATGGTAACCCCCCAAACCCCTGCCCGCTCACTCCGTTCCTCCACCTCGGCTGGCCGACTGGCCCCACCTCCTCTACACAGCAGTCGGGCTGCCCGATCACGTCTCTTCACAACACTGGCTCCCCGCTGGTGGAATGAGCTCCCCACGGCTGTCAGAACGGCAGAGTCACTACCCATCTTCCGTCGTAGACTGAAGACCCATCTCTTCAGGTTACATCTTAACTGCTCCTCCTGAGTCATCTTCTGACCCTCACCACTACGTCTCCTAAAGACACCCGCTTTCCCCTTTACTGTGTCCCTAAGAACTTCTACTGCCCCCCTTGTACTGTTTCTCAGTTTCTCCAGTAATAAAAAATAAAAATTAAAAATTAAAAAATTAAATAAAAAAAACGTTTTAGTAGAAGGCGATAATAGGGAGAAGGTTTTTCCTTCTATCAGTGGCCCCGGGCCCGAGCTAGAGTACTCTTCCTGCAACGAATAGTGGACTGCTGATTCACATGCTTAGTATTCAAATGTATTGATTGTAAGTCGCTTTGGAATAAGGCGTCTGCTAAATGCCAAAAATGTAAATGTAGAGTACAGCACAGTGTTTTATTTGTATAGTATAGTATAGTGGATAGTGTACATAGCCTTTATTTATGTAAACCAGCTCCTTTCCCTTCTTGTTTTTTTAGTTTTTTTTTTCCTAGCACCAGGGGAGCCCCCCCCTCCCAAATTTCGTTGTTTGGTACCTGTACTATATCAATGACAATAAAGACCATTCATTCATTCATCATTCATATAGTATGTGAGCACGGGTTAAGGCTTATAAGGGGTGAATAGCAGTGGTGGGAGTCTCTGTGAGAGGTGTGTGATGAGTGATGCTAAGCTAACGTTAGGGTCGGTCTCTCCCCCTCCTCAGGTCCTGGGCTTTGGGGGCGATCGCCCTGCTCTTCCTCCTGGGTCTGACCTGGGCCTTTGGTCTGCTCTTCATCAACGAGAACACGGTCATCATGGCCTACCTCTTCACCACCTTCAATGCCTTCCAGGGCATGTTCATCTTCATCTTCCACTGTGCCCTGCAGAAAAAGGTTAGCTATCCATCACTCCCGTCTTCAGTAGACAGCTCTAAGAGCCAGGGAACTGGAAATGGAAGTCCACAGCCCTACTCCGTTGACAGGTTCAGAGTGAGTGCAGAGTGTATTTGGTGCGTTACTGGAGAACTATTAAAGAGCCTGTCGCAGCCTTGCTCTATTGCAGCCCCAAAGTGAGTATAGTTAAGTGTGTTGAGTGTGTGTGTGTGTGTGTGTGTGTGTGCGCGTGTGCACGTGTGCGCGTGTGCGCGTGTGCGTGTGTGTGTGTGTGTGTGTGTGTGAGTTTATGTGCGCGAGCATAACGATTCCAGCGCCCCTGTTCTCTTGTTCCAGGTCCATAAGGAGTACAGTAAGTGTCTGCGCCACTCTTACTGCTGCAGCCGTACCTCCACAACCAGCTCCCACGGCTCTCTGAAGAACTCTGCCCTGCGGACGAACAACCGCTACTACACCGGCAGCCAGGCACGCCACGCTGCCGCCCACAGACAGGTCAGCTGACACACCACATGTGTGACAGCAGCCGACCGAATGTTCTGACTTTTATTTCTGACTTCGACCTTGTTGAACATCAATGACACCCTCCCTCGTCAACTAACACAGCTTGCTTTGTGAGAACTGCTAACAATGTAAAGTAGGGTTATAGTTCGCTAGGTAGTAGTGGGGATTACTCACCGAATCCATTGCATTGCAATATTTTCGGCTTGACTCGCGAGTGTGTCGTTTATTTTCAACAACGTTGACATTTATTTACATTCTACAGAATAAAAGTCCAAACATTTTGATTGGTTGCCGACTTGGTCCCCCTTTCACCAGCTGCCGTCTCATATACTGTAGTAATACACAGGGCCATGGCTATGCATGCACATAATATACACACATGCACATACACACACACAACACACACACACACACACACACACACAGACTTATTGCAAAACAATTGCATGAAAAATAAGAGTCATTTCTGTATTGATCCTTTATTTAACCAGATAAGTCACATTGACATTTTCATCTCTTTTTCAAGTGAGCCCTGGCCAATCGGAGGCCTGGCCAGGTCACAAGGGTACACACGTTAACCAGTTTCCATACACATGGTTCTGTCTTGACAACACTCAGAGAGACACAGTCTTCACCATCCAACAAGCTATCACTGCACAATGTAATCAGAGGCTTTCATCTGACAATTGGATCAGGCTCCAATTATCGTCTCCTACGTTTCAATCAGATTTTGTTTACACAAGGGTATTAGCTTGTCGAGCAGTAGCTTGACTGTGCTATAGGTTCATACAGTAAGCTTATTTACTTGTTTCTTTGTTAACATGTAGCTTGTGTTTGTTTTTTCTTATAGTGTTCAATTCACTGAGCCTTGTACAGTTCTATATTTACCATGTGTCTGTCTATCTGTCTGTCTCATGTCACTGTGTGCATCTGCGTGTTTCAGAGTCGAATCCGCAGGATGTGGAACGACACGGTTCGGAAGCAGACGGAATCTTCCTTCATGGCGGGAGACATCAACAGTACCCCTTCACTCAACCGTGGTGAGCCCCCTGCCTTACCCTCTCTAATCACACACACACACACACACACACACACACACACACACGTGCACGGGCATGTGCGTGCCCACACGACACACACACACACACACACACACACACACACACACATACACACACACACACACACACACACACACACACACACACACACATACACACACACATTGATGGCATGCTCATCAGAACAGGAGGGTGAAGCACCACTGATTTTCTCGAAGGGAGGGCAGGGCGTTAGTGTACAGTGACATGAGCAACAGTCTGAGCAGCCAGTGGCGTCAGCACGGCAACCATCGCCATGGGGAACAAAATCACTAGGGGGAGAGGTGGGTTGGGTGAGGGGAGGGGGGTAGGTTGGGGAGGGGGGTATTTGACGATTATGACAAAGAGGCAGTCGCTAAATCAACCGTCACTCTTTATGGTAATTTCATCCATTTTGTTTTAATGAACTGATTACCGTGTGAGCGAGCAGGGGGTAATTAGTCTAATTGAGGAGAGTGACAGGCGGCAGGCTGGGTGGGGGGGGGGGGGGGGGTGAGGAGGGTGAGGTTGCGTTGTGGGGGTGTGGGCGCTTTTCCGGGACGTTCATCACAGCGAGGCAGCCAGAGACAGAGGGAGGTAGGGTGGGAGGGATCTGGATCACACAATAGCACATTCCTCAAAAGCAAACAAAACGTGCTGCTATAAGACTTTGATTTTCACTTGCATTTGACAAAAGTTTGACGTTGGCAGAAAAGTTAAAGACGGCATTGCCGTTCCGTTCGAGAGAGAGAGAGAGAGAGAGAGAGAGAGAGAGAGAGAGAGAGAGAGAGAGAGAGAGACTATCATGGAGCAATAATAATGGGACGGATGTGTGAGCGACACGCTGTCATTATCAGCGAGATCTCTTTGATTTTCCCCACTTCACTTCGTTATCAACTTCTCTCTCTCCAGACAATAGTGATGTGTCCGGGAGACAAGACGGGAAGCTACGCCATGCACACCGCCTCCCTCGCTTTCCCCCTGTCCTATTTTCTCTCCACACTTGTTTCTCTACAAACGTGTTTTCTTTTAATTATTGTTTTTTTTCGACAGCATAGTCCTCTGTGATTATTCCTTGACGGCTAATCCTGAGTAATTTGACGTTTGTGTGGAGAGAGGTGAGAGAAATACAGTGAATGAGAGAAAGATTGAGAGAGAGAGAGAGAAAGAGTGTGTGACTGCATCTCAAAGAGATAGACAGTAGAAGCAGCAGAAGAGGAGAGTAGGTAAATGACATTCTAGGAGTGAAGGCATGTTTCGTGGGGACGTGTACGGCTGTGTTAGTTTGAAATTCTTCTTTGTCAGGATTTTTTTTTCTTCTTTCTTTCTCCGTCTTTCCTTGATGAATAGTAGGAGCGAGACCTGAAGGGTGCACTTCGCCTTAGACCACTCTCCGTCATGCTGTCCTATTTTTAATTTCATGGCATTTCTATTTGACGGCCCGGGGCTGGAAGCATACATGGGCATTATAGCACATTCTGAATGTTCCATTTCTTTGAATTATATTTGTCTACCGGTGGCATTCGCATTTTACTGTGAAATGAACTGTGTTTCAATGACTGCACCCCCAGACTACATAATGGTATGCATTTATATTCCCTCTATGACTACAGTACATTGTAAGATACGGAAAAAAATATGAGTCCAAATGGCAACGCTCCAAACAGCACCTTTCCACTGCAATTGTACTTTACTCAAAGGTTACAATAGCAAGGCATAAACATTCAGGGGGAACACCGTGAAATGCATTACTCTGTGAACTATTACCATGACAAAAAATAACCCAGGCTATTTTAATAAACTGGAAATGTATTATGAGAGATGACTTTTCATTGACTACGATGCATATGTATATACTGTATGTGGTGGAAATGTGGTGTTTATTATTTGCAGTATATTTGTTTAAATGGTGTTACCATAATGGTCCAAATTACTCTGAAAGATATTTGTAGTAGATGTTGACAGTTTGTGATACTGTCTCCTCTTAGCCACCATGGGAAACCACCTTCTGACCAACCCAGTGTTACAGACACGCACCGGCACCTCTCCCTACAACACCCTACTGGCTGAAAGTTTCACTCCTCCCTCACCTGGGGTCTTCAACTCCACTGGTTAGTCCGGCTGTGTGTGTGTGTGTGTGTGTGTGTGTGTGTGTGTGTGTGTGTGTGTGTGTGTGTGTGTGTGTGTGTGTGTGTGTGTGTGTGTGTGTGTGTGTGTGTGTGTGTGTGTGTGTGTGTGTGTGTGTGTGTGTGTGTGTGTGTGTGTGTGTGTGTGTGTGTGTGTGTGTGTGTGTGTGTGTGTGTGTGTGTGTGTGTGTGTGTGTGTGTGTGTGTGTGTGTGTGTGTGTGTGTGTGTGTGTGTGTGTGTGTGTGTGTGTGTGTGTGTGTGTGTGTGTGTGTGTGTGTGTGTGTGTGTGTGTGTGTGTGTGTGTGTGTGTGTGTGTGTGTGTGTGTGTGTGTGTGTGTGTGTGTGTGTGTGTGTGTGTGTGTGTGTGTGTGTGTGTGTGTGTGTGTGTGTGTGTGTGTGTGTGTGTGTGTGTGTGTGTGTGTGTGTGTGTGTGTGTGTGTGTGTGTGTGTGTGTGTGTGTGTGTGTGTGTGTGTGTGTGTGTGTGTGTGTGTGTGTGTGTGTGTGTGTGTGTGTGTGTGTGTGTGTGTGTGTGTGTGTGTGTGTGTGTGCGCGTGCATGCGTGTGTCCCAATGCCAGTGCCTGTCAGCCTAATTCAGTAGAGAGAGAAGCCCTAGCCATCTGGCCATGTCTCTAATCCTGCCTTCTTGATATGAACGACCACAAATTGATTAAAAGTAAAGCCTCGTCTGTGACTGAAGGATATTTTGGGGACGGCTTCCCTTTTTGAGATTTTCCCCCAGAGTATATCGGTCACTCACACTCGTAGTGCTGTAATGCACATTCAGAAGCAGCCGACATCTCCCAATGTCCAGGGAGCGCCTCCGGCAGTGGATTTAAGTCATATACCAAGGTGTCTACGAGTGTGATGGGTTTATGTTTAAGATGCTCTGGTATTAGTACTGTATCCAGAGATACCCCGCCCCCCTCCAAATCCCCCCCGCCCCTCTCTCTCTCTCTCTCTCTCCTCCTAACTGAGAGCGTGCCAGCAGAGAGTAGCAGTCCGGGTGTCTGAAGCCTTGAAATGTAAGACAACGTCTCTGTTTAATATTTTAAACACTCTCTGCACAATGCGTCAGCCTGGCGGCCAAGGCCTCAGCAGCAGGGACATTTTTAGAACGCTTCTGGAGAGGAAGTAGGAAGAGTACTTCATTAGAATGTCTAATTAGCCTCCCCCCCCCCCCTCCACCATTGAAGAGCGTTGATTAAAACCATACTATGCATTAAAAATTAAAACCCACACACCACCCCGCTTTGGACGACGCCCTGCCTCTCTGTTCGGTAGCTGTATGATGGCTATTTGGGGGGGAAAGCAAAACATCTTTGCTATGTTGAAGGCTAGTCGTAAAATAAACATTACTGGTGCTTTACGGGTTTGTGCATGAATTATGCATATACCACAGACTTGCAGACAGCAGTAAATATCCAGAGTGTATTCGGTGGGTGAGATGTAAATGATGGTGAAATATCATGTCAAAGATACAAGCTACAGGTGTCCGCGTGCATACAAAAGAGTTCATTTAGGTATGTTTATGAATGTGTGTGTGTGTGTGTGTGTGTGTGTGTGTGTGTGTGTGTGTGTGTGTGTGTGTGTGTGTGTTTATGGGGTAGTGGTGGTCTAGTGGTGGTCTAGTGGATAGTGAGTTGGACTTGTGATCAGAAGGTTGTGAGTTCAAATCCCGCCTGAAACCACACCACTACTAGTGTGCCCTTGAGTAAGGCACTTAGCCCTCAGTTACTCCAGGGGGAATGTCCCTGTAATTTGTAATTGTAAGTCGCTTTGGATTAAAAGCGTCTGCTAAATGTCAAAATTATGTGTGTGTGTGCGTTATTCACTGACCTGTATCTTTAATTTCCTCCCGTATTGCCTCACCATGGATCTGCAGGAACCTTCCGTGACCCAAGTACGACCACTTACCTCTTCACACCTTTGCATCATTTGACTTGACTTGAATATGATGAATATGACTGACATTAGTAATAGTAGTATTCGTAGTTATTCTATTTAATTTCCTTTTCACCATATTGGCATGATCTAGGTTTGTCCTCCTCCTGATGATGGGGCCTGTCTTGTGTGTGTGTGTGTGTGTGTCCAGAGAGCACCATGTCCAAGGTTCGTGACCCCTGTGGGATGGAGACCTTGCCCCTGAATGGTAACTTCAACAACAGCTACTCCCTCCGCAGTGTGGGGCCAGGCGGCGGCGGAGGCGGGGGCGGAGGCAGCTGTGACTTCCTGGGCAGCGGTGTGGGCGGAGCAGACAGCCCCCCTCCCCTGCTCAACCCCCGGGGCTCCGAGACCCTGGGCGGGGGCGGGATACGACGCAACCTGTCAGACGCGGCGGCCTTCGAGAAGATGATCATCTCTGAGCTGGTGCACAACAACCTGCGTGGGGGAGGGGCAGGAGGAGGAGGCGGCGGCGGGGGAGGGGACAGGGTGTGTGGCAGCCTGGCCAGGGGCCGTCCTCATGGCGGGATTGGCCGGGGAGCGGGCGGGCCCGGGGCCGAGCCGGTCAGGAGCATGGATGAGGACGAGGACTTCCTGTCCAGAGAGGGGTGCCAGCGCACGCCGCAGGATGTGGAGCTGCTGTACAAAGCCCTAGAGGAGCCCTTGCTGCTGCAGAGAGCCCAGTCTGTCCTCTACCAGAGCGACCCGGAGGAGTCTGAGAGCTACACGGCCGACCTCACTGAGAGCCTGGGCCACAGCGGGCACAGCGGGCACAGCGCCGGCGGGGGGCAGGGGGGCGGCGGGGCTCCCGACTCCCCTGCCCGGGACTCCCTCTACACCAGCATCACCAACCTGCGAGACTCGCCCTACCCCGACAGCAGTCCTGAGCCCCTGGAGGTGGTGCCCCGCTCGGCCCAGCCCCCTGAAGAGCTGTACTACAGCTCCGGGCGGCCCGCCCTGGGCTCCCGCGGAGGCCCCATGCAGACCTTCTACCAGGCTCCGCCCAGGAGGCCCAGTGGGGAGGGCCACCCAGGCCAGGAGCCTGCTCACAGCGAGGGAGACGGACAGATGCAGCTGGTCACCAGCCTGTGACTGAGAGCAGGAGGACTGGGGACAGGGAGGAAGACGATGAGGTGATGAGGAGGGATGATGGCTGGTGCCCGCCTCACAAAGCCGCTTCTCACTCTGGCTTCTCTCCGCTTCCTGCTTGTCGGGTTGCCTTTTTTTTTCCTCCTCTTTATTTGTATTTATCTGAAAGATTGAGCAAACCTACATTTAGGGGGAGTTCTAGCTGTCTCCACAGCCACAGTCTTTCTTTGAGTGTCCCTGGAGTTTTGGAGATGAACAATGGCTGAGTGTTTCCCTGTGGAACATTCACCTGCTCTCTCTGTCTCTCGTGTTCCTAGTTCCTCTACACCCCTCTATCCCTTGGCACCCAAATGCCAAGCCCAGCACTCTGAATGTACCTATCCCAACCCTTTTATCTTACTACTGTACTGAGCTACAGATATTTCCAAACTTTAAAACGTTGTTAAAGTTGGTTTTAATTTCATTTCCCTGAAGTCTTTCTTCATACATTCCTCTGGAGAAATGATTCATTTTCTAGTTCCTCTTTTGCCCTATGTCATCTTCCATCTCCGTTTGTTTTTGATGGGAGTAGGTAGCTGTGGAGACAAGGAATATGAGACAAGGAATATAGTATGCCATTATACCACAGAAAAAGATCTCTCTGAAAGCTCTTCAGTGTTGCCAAAAATACCTTTTTCGAGCCAGAACAAAAACTGGAACACTCACACGCATACACACACACACACACACACACACACACACACACACACACACACACACACACACACACACCTAGACCTACCACACACACACACACACACACACACACACACACCTACACACACCTACACACACATACACCCACTCACAGAAGTGCTTGTTACTGAGCATCAGAAAGTCAAAACAACACTACATCCAAGTCAAAAGGAAGGAGAACAATACTGTTGTTCTGACCTGGCAGTCGGAGCTGCCTCAGTGTAGTTGCCTTTATTTCTCGCTGTGAACTGACTCTTATGTACAGAAGTGTAGCTGAGAGTGAGGAGACACTCAGCTGCAACCTCCGGGGGAGACAGATACTCTACCGCCAGCTGTCGGGGGTCAGGGTCAGAGGTCAGCACTATGAAACAGAGGAACAAATTAGGACTTTTCTTTTCCTTTTGTTCTTTTCTTCAGGCATTTGAAAGGTAAAAGACTGCCTCACTAACTTTGGAGGAAAGTATCTGTGTTGGTGACTTTGTGTTTGCATCACACAAGGGGCCTCTAAAGACTGGTTGTGCCCTGAGTAAAGATAGATGTTCCCCAATGGATGTGGACATGTCACCTGTGTGCGGTTGTGACAAACAGACTCTAAATGTTGGAACCACTTCAGCCGCTACTTACAGTATATCTCAAAAGTGAGTACACCCTTTAGATTTTTGCAAATATTCTGTTATATCCTTTCAGGGGATAACATTATCCTACTGAAACTGTGATATAACTTAAAGTAGTCAGTGTGCTGCTTGAATAACAGTATAGATTTATTGTCCTTTGAAAATTACTCAGTACACAGCTGTTAATGTCTAAACAGCTGGCAACAAAAGTCAGTACACCCCAGTGGCGGCTGGCCGATAGAGGGCGCTGGGGCGCCGCCCCCACCTTCACTTCCTAGTTCCCCACCTTCACTTCCTAGTTGCGATTTGTAAAAGTTTTTTTTTAAAATAAACATTGTTTATTCACAAAATGCGGCTGATATTCTGTCGCCGCCTATCAGCATTCATTAAAAATCCTCCAATACAATAAACATTTTATCTGTGTGTGTGTAAAATTCACTGTTAAAATACATAGGGGGAGGCGTCGGGGCGCCGGTCAATGCCAGTCTATGGCAGGCCGAATACTTTTCGCTTACACGTGAGCTGTAGCAGCGCTCCAATTGGCTGTCTCCTATTTCTAGGCCGGGGCGCAAAAATGTGCGTCCTGAATATCCGGTTGTTAAGTCTGACGTCAAACGTGACGTTTTGCAATTTCCGGCTTTTACGAAAAAAGAAAACAATGTGGTGGTCTGTAAACTGTGCAGAAATGAGTACATCAGGAGTACATCTGCAATGAACGAGCACCTCAAGCGAAAGCATCCTGGAGCTCTTTGTGAAGACAGCCGCAAGATACCACCGTAAGTCAGCGTTGTATTTCTGTTCACTTTTCCGGCCGTGTATGAATGAAAAATGGATAGCTACTAGCTAATGTTACACAAGCAATGTAGCTCACCACAGTTTGTATGTCTTGTCTTCTGGTGTTATTAATAATATATAAAAAATAATCTATTGCCTCTAAAATCACCACGAACAGAACGGCGGAGGTACGGGTAAACGTGCGCGTGCACGCGGAAAAAAAATCATGCACGCGAAAAAAATCGCGCGAAAGAGGAACCCCCCACCACTAATGTGACAAATCCTGGAGGAAACACTGCTGTGCCCCACCCAAAATGTTTAGCACCAGCCGCCACTGGTACACCCCATAGTGAACATGTCCTAACTGTGCCCAATGATGTTGTTTTCCAGCCCTGGTGTCATGTGACTCATTAGTGTTACAAGGATTCAGGTGTAAATGATAAGCAGGGCTGTTAAATTTGGTGTTTTGGGCACAATTCTCTCTGAATGCTGGACAACATGGCACCTCATGGCAAGGAACTCTCTGAGCGGCTGAAAAAAAGGATTATTGCGCTTCACAAAGATGGCCTTGGCTATAAGAAGATTGCCAACACCCTGAAAATTAGTTGCAGCACAGTGGCTAAGATCATACAGCGGTTTTCCAGGACAGGTTCCACTCGGAACAGGCCTCGCCAGGGTCGACCAAAGAAGTTGAGTCCACGTGCTCAGCGTCATATCCAGAGGTTGGTTTCCAAAAATAGACGTGCGAGTGCTTCCAGCATTGCTGCAGAGGTTGCAGAAGTGGGATGTCAGCCTGTCAGTGCCCAGACCATACGCCGCACACTGCATCAAATCGGTTTGTATGGCCGTCGCCCCCGACAGAAGCCTCTTCTGAAACCGATGCATAAGAAAGCCTGCAAACAGTTTGCTGAAGACAATGAATCCAAGAACATGAGTTACTGGAACCATGTCCTGTGGTCTGATGAGACCAAAATAAACCTGTTTGGGTCAGATGGTGTCCGGCGTGTGTGGCGGCACCCTGGTGAGGAGTACCAAGACAAATGTGTTTTGCCTACAGTCAAGCATGGTGGTGGCAGCATCATGGTCTGGGGCTGCATGAGTGCTGCCGGCACTGGGGAGCTGCATTTCATTGAGGGACACATGAATTCCAATATATACTGTGACAGATATATATCCTGCAGCAGAGCATGATCCCCTCTCTTCGGAAACTGGGCCGTTTTTTAGGGCAGTTTTCCAACATGATAATGACCCTAAACACACCTCCAAGATGACAACGGCCTTGCTGAAGAAGCTGAAGGTTAAGGTGATGGACTGGCCAAGTATGTCTCCAGACCTAAACCCAATTGAGCACATGTGGGGCATCCTCAAGAGGAAGGTGGAGGTGTGCAAGGTGTCCAACATCCGTGGGCTCCGTGATGTCGTCATGGAGGAGTGGAAGAAGATTCCAGAAGCAACCTGTGCAGCTCTGGTGAATTCCATGCCCAGAAGGGTTAAAGCAGTGCTAGATAACAATGGTGGTCACACAAAATATTGACACTTTGGGCACAATTTAGACATGTTCACTATGGGGTGTACTCACTTTTGTTGCCAGCTGTTTAGACATTAACAGCTGTGTACTGAGTAATTTTCAATGGACAATAAATCTATGCTGTTATTCAAGCAGCACACTGACTACTTTAAGTTATATCAAAGTTGCATTAAGATAGTGTTATCCCCTGAAAGGATATGACAGAATATTTGCAAAAATCTAAAGGGTGTACTCACTTTTGAGATATACTGTAAGTCTAACCCTGTACATATGATCCACACAAAAATGAAAGTACTTACTCTACTCCTACCGTGTAAATAGAAACCAGATGAGCAAAAGCAACAAAAAAGTAACAAATAATATGAAAACTGACTTCTTGTACTGCAACAAAACGACAAAAGAAAAAAATAAAAATGTTTTGGAGTTTGTGACCTGAATGATACACTCTATCTCTCTCTCCGCGTCATTCTTTCTCTTGCTCTCTCGCTTTCCCGTGCCCTAATGCTGTGCCATTCAGCGTAAATCTCTCTAAGAGACAGAGAGGGAAAAAAGAGAGAGAGAGAGAGAGAGAGAGAAAGAATATGATGGGTGGTAGATTTTGCATACAAATGAAAAAAGTAAAAAAAAAAAAAAATCCTGGCACAATTTTTATGTAATATAATCCATTACATGTTGTTAATGTTTGACCTTTGACATTCCCAGACAGGAAGTGCTCAACGTGGGTGGGGGGATAGATGTCATTAAATTTCATATTGTGCCTCATGGGCACACCAATGCATTATGGTTGAAGGACAGCAGCCATAAAGTGATCTTGGTTATGTATTGTTTGGAAGATATCATAGATATAACTAGAATACGGTACATCCTTTTAATATGCTGGGTTTTAGCATGTATGATAGACATTTTTCTATCTAAAAGTCTTGCATTTTGCTGTTTCTAAAAGATAGTTTCAGCATTATTTCAGAGCCTAATGTGACAATTCATTCCCTGTGTGCGCGTGTGAGTGTGCGCCTGTGTGTGACTGCGTGTTTGTGCGTTAAAGTGTACGTACGTACTGGTATGCCTGAGAGTTTTGTAAGTGTGTGTACATTCAGAAAGCTATTTTTGTTGGGTGAATTGAACGCACATCAGATGCTGAGATAGTAATTATTCTATGAGAAAGCCTATATTATTAGCTTCCATCTCAAAGACATTGGCAGCTGTTATGACTGCTGTTCCCATGGTGTTCAGGCTGCCTGGTAAACCTGAGCTAGGAGCAGAGACAGCCCTGTCAGAATGACACGCAGAGTTGACCGATGAGACGAATATGTCGGAACGTGCCACCATATGCAAGCGATTTAGGAGAGAAATGATCTGTCAGAAGAGAAGTATTTATGAGGATCCATCCCCCTGAAAGTCTGTCCTGACCTTAAAAACCTGAGAATTTGCCTTCACGCTTTATTTATATGTCTTTCTTAAATGGTTTATTTATCTATATTTATTTATCTATATGGAATATTTATTTGTATATTCATTCATACTTTATTTTTTTACATTTTTTTTTCAACAATCTCTCTGTACAAGGCCGAGCCTAGCCTGAGGGAGAGTAAATGGTTTTGAAGAAGGTTGATGGATTCTCCGACGTCCACTTCAGTGTGACATTTGTCTAGGGCGTGTGTGTCCCACTTCTTAAGGAGCCCCAAGGGCATGTTTAGGTATGACTCTGGGTCTGAGAGAAGGAGAGGGGGAGGGAGGGATATACAGTAGGTAGGAATGTCCTATAAGGGTTTTCCACCATTTTGCTCTTGGTTTGGGTATCCCTGTCCCAACATCACTTCAATCTCAATAAGGTGACCCTCACAAAAGCATCCTAGACATTAAATAGGGGGCATATGCGCAATACTTGTATTGGTTTTCTGACTTGGTTTAACTTTGGGACAGCCTTGTTGGATGATTGGACTATACCTGCACTTTGGGTGCTGTGTAGACTATAATGTTTTTTCAAAAGGATCAAATGATATTTTCCTTCACTAGTTCTCGGAAATGTTGTACATTGACCTTACAGCTCCTAGTCAGTTATTGTGGTGTTTGTAGCAGCATTGACTGGTAAACAATGGACAATTGAATGTATTTTGATTAGGAGGATTCAAGATGAAAAGTCATTCACTCCAGGGTGGTAGCGTCAATGCCCGACACTTGATTTCCATCGTCCTCCTCCACACTCTTCATTCCCTCCTCACCTTCTCTGACATAATGGAATGGTGTTGATCCTCTGTGCTCAGCTGGGATCTCCCCAGGGACAGACTGTTTACTGACTGGCTCCTCAGGAGAGGACTAATGTGCGTCACCTTGCTCCCTGGCTCTCCCTCTCTTCCTTCCCCCTCGCCTCTCTCTCTCTCTCTCTTCCTGCCCCCACACCTCTCTCTCTATCTCTCTCTCTCTCTGTTCCTGCCCCCACACCTCTCTCTCTCTCTCTCTCTTTCTCTCTCTCTCTCTCTTCCTGCCCCCTCACCTCTACATAGTTCTCTCTCTCTCTCCCTCTCTCTCTCTCTCTCTCTCTCTCTCCAAACTATCCTTTTCCACCTATTTCTCTCAATGGGCTCGATTAGCGCCGTAATCCAATAGGTTTTGCTGTTAATTTGTTTGTCTACACCAGATTGATATCTCAATATATGGTGGAGTACTGTGTTGTGGTAATGATAGTGATTATACAGCAGAAAGCGCTGTAGGACTGACGCCTGCTCAACAGGAATGTCTCTACCTAAGACCCCTTTGTAACCCCTGATTAGGATAATAACGCTGAAAGTAGTTTACTGGGGTAATCAATCACACTGAGTCTTTCTATCTCATTTTGTTGATATTTATCTCTCTCTCTAACCCCCCCCCCTCCCCTCCCCCCACCCGCCCTCTCTCTCTCTCTCTCTCTCTCTCTCTCTCTCTCTCTCTCTCTCTCTCTCTCTCTCTCTCTCTTCTCTGAGAACTGTCATCCCAGCACTCTCCCAGCATGTGCTGATGGCCCGCTCCTCCAGGTGTGCAGGTGATTAGAAGGTCGTAGGAGAGTTGTAGCCGTCAGACAGAGAGGTCCCTGCTGCTCTCTCCCAGTGCGGTTCACGCTCTGCCGTCTCTATGTCCGTCATTAGACAGCAGAGGTCCCTGAGACCCGGCCGTCTGTTGACCTGCTGTCCACCCTCTCCCATGGACGGCTTCTCTCCAGATTTGTGTCGCCCATATCACATGACCTCCTGTGCAGGTGTGACAACAACGGTAGCGGTGTCTCAGCGTCGCAGCAGCAGAGGAGCAGTGGGATCAGGATGTACCCAGGGAGTTACCAACAGGGGGCAGAGTGAGGACATGGTACGGTACAGTAGTAGCCCAGCCAGCAGCAGCGGTCGTGCGGGGGTAGGGGTGGAGGAGAGGAGGTAGGGGTGGAGGAGAAGAGGTGGGGGTGGGGAGGAGGAGGCTGTATAGCATGCAGAGATGAGGATACGGATGTGTTGTTTTGTTTCAGATGCCTTATTGTTGCCAGAGAGGAGTGGAGGAGTTAACAGAAGTCAGCTCAAATCAATCAACCAGGCGCGTAAGATCTCTGCTCCACTATTGTACCCTCACCAGACCATAGCAACAGCAACACAGAAGTGTCTGGCTGAAAGAAATATGGTCACGCTCCTCTCTCCTGTCTTGTATAATTTTCATGAAATGTCCAAATGAATCCACTGCCACATCCACTGGACAAAGGGGATTTTTAGAGTGACAAGGAAAGAGATTTTAGAGATTTTTAAACCGAAATGTAAACAATGATAAAGTAGTACTATTTTGTTATTGGTCTCTTGTTACGTGTCCACATGACTATATACAGTACCTATATCATAGTTCTAAGAATATGTAGAGGAGTTTGACATAAATTCATTGACAAGGATTGTGCTTTTTCTTTTTGCGTTGCATAACTATCCGAAGAGCTCAACCGGCCGCTCAAACCGGCAGCCATCTTTGATGCACACAGTGGGACCAGAACAGAGGGGTTCTGGGTTGGTTGGATGCTCAACAGGGTCGACCTGCGAGTCCCATTCTACACGCAGAATCCCTGGTCCAAAACCAAAAGACACACACACACACATACACAGACATTTTCTAGACACATCAGCTAGGTTAGGTAGTTACATCTACTGCGTACAGTGAAGTGGAGGTAGAGATCATAAGGGAATCTCCATTTACATGTTGCCGTTCATCCACATACAGTAGGAGCAGGCAGAAGTGGACCTATTCATTTCGGGAGGCATGCCTTTCTATTTCTGCATTACCCTGTGCTCAGCCCACTGACCCAAGGAGGGCTTGGAGCTGTGTCTGCATCTGGACGTAGTGAGCTCCATGCGACACACACATCCCCTGATCACTCATGCACTGTAGAACATTCTGCCCTTCCCCCCCCCCCCCACCCCCACCCCCCCTCTCCCCATTGTGCCCTAGTGGCAGGTGTGCATGGGTATCAGAGGCATGTCGTGAGTCAACAGGGTCATGACAGAGTCTGGGAAGTATGCATGGGGTATCGGGTGCACTAGCTAAGGGGCGGGACCAGTGTGGTCCTACCTGACAAGACAGTATTGGACATGGGGAGTGAATTGACAGAAGACCAGAGGGGTGAGAACAGGTGGATGAGGACAGGAGTAACAGTTGTTTGTTTATGAGGGTGGGTTCTGTGGGGCAGAATGTGGTCATCAGTAGGAACTGTGAGTACTGATATTGTGCCATTTTGGGGTTATGTGTAGAACACCATTTACAGTACTTCTCTTTGGTTTTTCTATGATGGTTTTCATTGATTCATTTATTATGTACTGCTGAATCCTTTGTAAAGAGAGGTTAATGTAAAGCCTTGATTCTGTTTTATCTTGGAGGGATGATGTTTGGTTCTTTTCTCACCGGTCATTGCTTTGACAGCTGTCTGGGCCAAAGGGGATGGTTTTCTGTGAGTGTTTGCATCATCGCAGGTCAGCGCGACCCTGTATCAGCACATATTAATAAAAAACTATTCAAAATGTACCCTGTCCATGCACCACAGTTTCTGTAGAATCATTGTGTGTGTGTGTGTGTGTGTGTGTGTGTGTGTGTGTGTGTGCGTGCGTGTGTGTGTGTCTGTGTGTGTGTGTGCGCGTGCGGGTGTGTGTGTGTGTGTGTGTGTGTGTGTGTGTGTGGGTTCAACTGCTGTGTGCATTTACATAAGAGGTGTGAATGCATGAAGGTGTGTTTAGTGTTTGTGGATAGATATATTGGCATCATACAAAATACAAAGTATGTCCATACATAGTAATGGCTGCTTATTGTTCTGTGGTACTGAATGCTAATCAACTTGAAAATGCATATATTATCTTTCAAGATGGAAATGATACGATTTCTTTAACCTAAGTGCTAATGCATTGGAATGATTTATTCATCGGATGGCCTGCAGTTTATGACTTCTGAGGATGGTGGTGTGTTGAACCTCGGCTATGTACCAACAGGAGCAGAGGACTGAGCCAATCAACCCCCTCGCTGAGTAAGCTATCTTTTCAACCACATAGGCGTATGTAGATGTGGACTTGGTGGGCGGGATGATGATTTTCCGCATTTTCCATCCAAGGCCGACAGAACCAAAGAATCCGAAGAACGGAGAAGAAAGGAAAAGTTGTTCCTTAAGGAGTCATCCTCCCTCTGAGGGTCTGGTATTAAACCTTGCTTCCATACACCCACTGAAGGGACGAGGACCAACCTGATTGGGCGAACGCCCACCAGGGAAATGTGTTGGGGAGGATGAGGATGAGCTTTTGTTGAGAACCAACCAACTCATGTGTAAAACGAATGTTGGTGAGCGCCAGTGACGCAGTGTACATGGAGACCATTGAGTTGCAGCTCTATGCAGTACTATACGGACCTACAGTTCTATAACCATAATAATCCACATAGTAAGGCACATATAGTAAAACATACGACACAGTAAACGCAAGGTACTAGGTAGTAGGTAGCAGTAGCATGTGATATGACCTATTGTACTAGTCTAGATTTCCAATAATGGAATTTACAACATTCTAACCTCTCAATGACCTCTAGAAAACTGTATCTACAATGAAGGCCTGTATACAACCATTTGGGGTATGTGTGAAGCAACATTAGGGAGATAGCTACTGCAAGGAAAGTAAACATTTTAATAGCCTCAGTCTCAGCATTACACCACAGAGTGTAGGGGATTGCATTTGCAATACAGTACGTTGCCTCCCTTGAAACCCTCTTGTGATTGATATTGTCATCAGTGTTTGATGATTGCGTCCATGGGGGTTCGTTTCCTTGATTGCTCATAATCCTGGCCATTGTACAATCTGATCGGTTGCTAATTAGCTGTTAGCTAATTAGTATGTGCATCAGAGCGTCTTAACTCATAATTATATGGCCTCCTACAGTCCTCACTGACTGTAGTCCACCTCCCTGTTCCTTGTTCCGTCCCATCTATGGCTGTTTCTCATACTGTTCTGTGTGATATGTTGTATTATGTATATGATGTAGCAAACCCTCCCCCTCCCTCGCTGCTCGTGTCCTTTCAGTAGTACTCCCTCAGTGAGGAGGCTCTCAAGCCTTGACCATTCAGTCACCCCACACGTCACCACTTTCACAAAAACAAACAAACACACACTCACACTCATACTGTACATGCGCACACTGGGGAGGGAGTCTCAACCCGGATACACTCACTTCCTAGAAGACACTAACAGGTATAGTAAATCCAGGGGTAAAAATAGCTCTCTCCAAGTCTGGTGAGATGGGGCCATTTTAGGCTCAAATACCCACAAATAATAGGCCTACAACATGAAAATAGAGACCCACCTACAGTATTAAACTAATTCTGAACCAGTGCTGTATGTGTATAGTGTAGCAGAGAGAGATGACTATACAGTGTGTATGGTCATTTCCTCTTTCCGTCCTTGTGTCTTGGTCCTTCTTGGTCCTTTACTGCCCCCTAGTGTTTGAATGTCCCTCCATCGTAAAGTAATGTTAAGCAATGGTAGTGCTTTTCTTAGCAGGTTAAGCAACCAGTGGTATTCATAACTGTCTTGTAAAAGAAGTAGAAGCCGCAAACTCTAGTTCCAGATGCAAAAATGTGGTCATGGCAACGGTTTCGGCCGTAGCCTTTGTCAAGTCTTAAATTATTTTGTTCCGTTGCCAGCACCTTGCCCAAGTTGTCTGCGGTGTGCGTTCTCTTTTCCTATTCATAACTTGCCAAGTATTGCCAAGTATTGCTTCCCTCTCTTTCAATGCTCTAGGTCAGACCTGGGCATTGTATGGCCCCCGGGCCGCATGCGGCCCTTGGCTGTCCCTGAAAAAAAAATATATATATAATAAGTGTAGGCAATGCGTCCAGTACAATTGCATTGCTTTTATTTTGAAGGCGACAATTTTATCTTAAATGTACGTATGTGAAAGAAAACTTGTAAAGTGTATGAAATGAACTTGTGAAATGTAATGTACAGCCCTGCAATAAAGTAATAAAAAAAACATTTAAAAAAACGTATGTGCGTGCGTGACTATGTTATGGCGCTTTTCCACTACCGTGCCGACCCGTGTTTCAGTATGTCTTTTATTAAAACCTCTTCTTATCCACGGACCCAGATGGGCATCCGAAGTGATATAAAGAGTTTACCTCGATCAATTCTCTTCATCGATATCACATTTTTTTCACAATTTTGCATGCTATACGATGCCACATTTTTTTTCCCGAGGCGGTAAACACGGCCTAAGTCACATCCAGTTTTCTCCAACTGGAGAATGTGTCATGTCCGGTTTCAACGCCAAATTTCCATACCATTGGTCGGCCAATTCAAAAAAAAATAAAAAATAAAATAAAATCTGATACATGAGAAAGGTCAAAGGTCAAAGATGGTGCCAAAATATCTCCAAATGGCCTAAACATATAGGTGTCCGCCTAAACATACCTGTACTAAAACAGGTACAAAGTTGCATTTGCTCACATTACTAGCATCAACTTTGGCACAAGTACTAATAAGACCCTGGAGTACTGATTCCTAGATGATTTGGGCTTGGTTATCAGGTTTCCAAGGTGATATTCACTGTAAAAGCTGTTGTTTTTTTAGGCGGAGACTGAATTTGAGATGTTTTATAATGTTCTAGCTCTATTTGCTCTGACACAGTAACATAGATTTTGATTCTGACACTTCTACAGCCACCCCACAGGTGTTAGCTTTCATTTGATAACAAGATCATTATGAAGGCCCTTGTGATTGTGGAGATATTCTATATTCACTGTGGGCATGTCATTTCGAGCAGAAAACCAGAAAAATTAGGTGGATACTGCGGTTCCTTCCACTCACGCCCACATACAACATCCGGGTCGTACATGTAACATTATCAGGTCACCCCTAGGTGTCCCTGTAACACAGGCTACTATATGCCTATATGTAACATCTCCTTTCCTTTAGCTGTTTGCAAATTACATGCTTGCATCTCCGTCTGCAATTCCATTGACAATAACAATCCCAAACATTAACAATAGCATTACAACATTGCATTATTTCCCTTTTTTATTTATTTATTTTTTTTAAAGTCATAAGTCCAGTCGTTGTGGCGGCCGTGACAGGCGACCACTCCGTGAGTAGACACCCTGGCCTGCCGTGGCAGGACCCCCCGGCGTCGCCGGTGCCCTTGGTGTACGAGGATGTACCTCGCCGCCTGTCTCCCCCCGACTTGAGACAATCCGTGTCTCGGCTGAGGCAGTCTCCCCAGCGACCTGGGTCTGGTCAGGACTGCTCCGCTCAGGCCGTAGAATGTCTGTCTGTTGCGCTTGAGCTGAGCGCTCTGCAACACGCAGATCCACTCGGTTGCGTCTGTACAGTGTGCCGTCCACATCCACCACGAACGAGCGGGGAGCGACTCTCTGGAGGCACTGGCCTCGTCGCCACCGCCCTGTGCGATCACCTGGCAGAGGCCTCATCCTAATGTGATCTCCAACATCCAGCTCTGGAAGGTCTCTGGCAGACGTGTCATAGAATGACTTGGCGACCCGCCGTTTCCACCGCAGCTTCTCTGCCACTCCGTCCACCACACGTGGTAGAAGCAGGCTGTCCGCGACGGGCAGTGAAGTTTTGAGCCTGCGTGCCATTAAGCGCTGGGCCGGGCTGCTGTCCAACCCCTCTGTGGGTGTGTTGCGCCAGTGAAGGATGGCCATCCACGCATCCGTGCCATCCAATTTCGCCCGCTTGCAGAGTGACTTGACAATCTTAACGGCCGACTCAGCCTTGCCGTTGGATCGAGGATGTCGGGGTGAGGATGTGACATGGGCAAACCCCCAGCTCGCTGCAAACTTCCTGAACCGTTCGCATGCAAACTGTGGGCCGTTGTCCGAGACCACCCTCTCTGGCTGCCCATAACGTGCAAACTGAGCTTTGCAGCGCGTGATGAGCGTGTCAGCAGACAGATCTGGCAGCTGGTCGATTTCCCAGAAATCCGAATACTGGTCCACAATGATGAGAAAGTCCTTGCCCGCATATGAGTCCATACTCACTGCCTGCCACGGGCGCACCGGTATGTCATGCGACATCATCGGTTCCTTCTGCTGGACCCGTGCGTACTCATTGCATGCGGAGCAGTTCGCCACAAAGTCCTTTATCTCCGCTCTCATGGCGTCGCTCTGGACCGTGACAGGCTTTGTGATATCATAGTACTTGAGGACGGGCGTGCAGGTGACCATACGCTTCACTCCGCGCACTGCATCTTCGTGTTTGGGCAACCAGTGCCACATGACGTCCTTATCCAAGAGCCTGCGGAGCGGCTCACAGACCTCCGAGAGCTTTGGCAGAAACTTTGCAAGGTACGTCACGAACCCAATAAAGCGCTGCACTGCTTTCACGTCGGTGGGTGTCGGCATTTCCAGCACGGCCCGTGTCTTCTCTGGGTCGATTTTCAGTCCCTCCGAGGACAGAATGTGGCCGTGGAAGTGTACGGCTTTGAGTTTGAACTGTAGCTTGCGTTCACTCAGCCTGAGTCCCACTGCTCTGCATCGTTCCATGAGAGCACTCAAGTTTCTGTCATGGTCCAGTTCGGCCTCGGCATCCGTATCGCCACACCCGACCACCAGGATGTCATCCGCGATCGGTTCGATGCCGGCCAGGCCCGATAGCAGCTCGTGTTGCTTGCGCTGGTAGATCTCAGGCGCTACTGAGACTCCGAAAGGGAGCTTGAGCCATCTCATCCGACCCCACGGTGTCCAGAAGGTCGTCAGACGGCTGCTCGCGTCGTCAAGCTTGCACTGTAAAAAGGCATCACGAGCGTCTGCCAACGTGAAGAGGCGAGCCTTGGGCAACTTGTACAACACATCTTCCAGCGTAGGCATATGGTAGTGAGACCTCAGCAGCGCTCGGTTGAGAGGCTTTGGATCGATACAGATTCTTATTTTCTCTGGCTTTGCGACAGTCACCATGTTACTTATCCATGCTGTCGGCTCAGTCACCGGCTCAATGTTGCCGACCTTGACATGTCTGTCAAGTTCCTCCTTGACTCTCGCCTTCAGAGCCACTGGAACATTCCTCGGCGCGCACTGCACCGGCGTCACATCAGGATCCAGCTCGAAGTGTATCTCGCCCGGGACTGACTCGATTGGGTCATTGAAGACGTCATGATAGTCTCTCAGCAGCTGATCTTTGGTGAGGGGCACAGATTGGCTTGCATCAACTGTGTGGAGTTCATCTGGAACGGTGAAGGATACGAGGCCCAGACGTTCGCATGTGCCCCCCCCCCGAGAAGAGGCTTTTGCTCTGTGTCGACTATTTCAAATGTGAGGTTGTGCTTTTCTCCCCGGATGACACATTCAGTGTGGAATTTCCCCAGTGATGGCATGATTTCCCCAGAGTATAACTTTAACTTGGCTGCTCTCGGGCCTAGCGCCGCTCTGGGTGACAGCTTCTCTTTAATCTTGCGGCCCATGACATTGCAGGTGGAGCCTGTATCCAGCTGACACTGTTGCCTTTTCTCATTCAGGCATAGATTCACAAACCACTTGCGCCCCTGCTGGGCCTTTGCAGTATTGACACATTCAGTTACTAGAAACAGTCTATCATCAGTATCTGAGTCATCTTCTCTTTGTTCATCATTTTCAAGCACATTCACTTTTTTTATTTTGTCAGCCTTGCTGCCAGCCTGGCATACCTTGGCAAAGTGATTTGCTATGCCACATATCCGGCATGTCTTACCGTAGGCTGGGCACTTCTCCCTGCCCCGTTTGTGGCTGCCTCCACAGTATTTGCAGCTCCACTGTGGCTCTCTCTCCGCTGGCGCTGTTTTCCTTTGATGTGCGCGCCTCTCACTCTGCCTGTCCGCGGCATTCACATTGTCCGTCTGTGCTAGTGTCGAATATTTCTCTGTTTCAGTGATAAAAGAAGAGGTAAAAACTCCTGGCCAAAGTTTAAAAGTATTTATTCAAAAAAGATCGGGTCCTCAGATTACAGGCACACGAAACAGTCACAACGTGATTCGAGGTAGACAGCAGACAGACCGCTCCAGACTCAGCACAGAGGTTTTATAGCGGCCCTCAGCCAATCACATCACAGTATGTTCTTGGCCAATCATGATCCTTCCTTCTAGGCCTCTGATTGGCCTAGACCCTCGGGGGCGTGCATGTGCGTGTGTGTGTGACTGCGCATGTGCGACAATTGAAAATCTTCCCGAGATCGTTTGTAATGAAATAATAAAGTATTAATAAAGTAATAAAAATATACGTGTAATATGTGTAAAATATACGTGAATATATGTGTAAGATATACGTTATATAAGAAGGCTATTAATGTGTAAAAATATACGACACATCCCCCCTCGGACCACCCAGAGGGTGTTCCGAAACTAAATGATCACAAAAACCAAAACAAAAACACAAACCCCACATATCACAGCTAAGAAAATAAAAAAAAAATAAAAAAATAAAAAAATAAAAAATAACTATTAAGAACCCAAAGACATCATGCAAAAAATAGAAACCAACCAATAACAAAAAGAATCTTGAAAATAACAACCACAATTAAACTAAACACAGTCCATCATGCACAAATTAATATAGAAACTTCCAACGACCGATGTTTTCTTTGTCCTTGAAGCGCCAGGGACAGAGGTTACTAGCACATGAACCCAGTTGGAGAACAGCCTTTACCGCTGTCTCAGATTGATATCCTTTCCCAGTCAAGAGCGTTTTCTTCGTTGTGCTAGGAACAGAACCGCTTTCCTACCTTTGCATAACCACCACACCACTTCTCAACTGACATCAATCACATGATATAGAAAGAAACAAACAGTAATCGAAGCAATTAATCATAAAACATCACTTAATAAACAAATCATCAAAGGAGGAAACAAAATCAGAAAGCAAAACAGAATCCAGCTTTTGCTCATCAGCTATGTTGGTCAACATTAAAGCATTAATAGGAACATCAGAAATACACTTTCCACAACATTTGATCAAAATACCAAGTAACATAATACAGATGATAATGACAACAAAAATAATAGCGACGGACCTGATCATATTACCAATACCTGAAAAAGCAGAATCAAAGAAATCTAACATATTCCAACCGTGTTCTTTATGTAAATCCTCTACACCCTTCTTGTTAGATTCATGAAAATCATGCAAAGCGTTACCAGAATCCGAAATATAACTGCAGCATTCACCGCCTATCAAAGCACAAGTACCACCCTGACTGGCCAAAATAATGTCCAAAGCCATTCTATTTTGGAGAGCTACATTCTTAGTTTCAGTCAATTCAGTGGCCAGGGCAGACACTACAGCATCCGAAGCATTAATGTGTTTTTCAAGAACGGATGATAGGGCACTTAATTCAGTCTGAGAGTTGTAGACACCATAACTTGGGAATATTAGGCCAAAAAACTTCTGAGCGGTAGACAACGCCCTACGACTACGATGGGTTGCTTGTTTGTGAAGTACAGACATCTCCTCCCGAGTAACTTTCCTAATCAAAGGTATCAGATGAGCCAAATAACAACCACCCTCAATCAAAGCAGGAAGCTTAGAGAATGCATCATTATCACACACAAGAAACACATGTTCCGGGAGTTGAAGCTCCGTACCAGGATACGGGAAAATGGTTCCACCTATACAAGACGCAGCCCCTAACTGACGAACCGAGCTGATCTTGGGCCGTACTTGAATGTCAATACAGGTTGTAATATTTACGAGAGGCATGACTTTAAGCTGCGTGGTGCCTTTCTGCCGTCTGGTAGTATTGGTATCATGTAATTTCATTTGAGGCACCATAGCACAATCAACAACTTTACATTTTAATCCAGAAATAACAACTGAACCCCTCCACCGTGTAGAAGTCACACTCCCAGAACATGACAGATGAGGACTCAATGCAGTACCATTTAATTGAGCGAACATAGCTTGGATAATATATATCTTCTTCGGACCTGTTGGTTGTGACAAATGTGTAAGCCTATCAATAATAACCTTCCCCACACCGCTAGGCCTATGGTGTTTGTTAACCGCTGCTGTCAGACGTTCCAACACACCAATATCCACACCTGCATAGGAAGAATTTAAAGGAACCAGAATCGTGCTGGGCTGACAAGAAGAGCTCTGGTTCTTGCCCTGTAAAACAAATGGGGCTAAACCCTGCCAATTATAATGAAGCCATTCTGCTTTAGTTAACGGTATGGGGAAAAACATAGGAGCAGACGCACTTACAGGGACCTGTTGACAAATCCAGCAATCAGAATAATTCATTTTTGAAGCAAAATCTTTCATGATACTAGTGGCAGAATTAGGGTGGGACCGTGTCCCCAGGTGATTAGAATCATACAACAAATAATCGTCAGTAGCGACTACAATCGCCTTCGTAGGAGCCTTCACAGCAACATTTTCAACCTTTCCTGGTAACTCATCGTGAACATATTTATGCACCAATGTCTCACAGTCCAACCTATAGTGGTGTGGAAAGTCAGGCCTGGTCCTACAAACTTTGTCCTTGAAATTGTTGGATTTACTAGACACCTGTTCACCGATATCACGTCTAGCACACCAATACGAGTTCAACCCCTGGTCAACATTAGTTAATGTCACACGAGTTTCTTGCATGTTGCTTGAGTATTGATCAAGTGTAACATATGTAGTATCCAATAAATACCACTCGCTCTCTTCGGCGGTATAGATCAAACAATCATCAACAGTACAACGTGAATGTGGGCAAGCAAAAGCTCTACTTGCTATGATCATTCTTCTCTGACGTCCAGGCATAACAGTGTGTGAGTAAAGTGTAACATTGTCCAAAGAAGTCAATGGGGTAGGAACACTAAGGGGTATATTAGTCTCTGAAACGGCATGGCTTGAGTTTCCTCCTAATTGGCCTTGGTGTTTTACGGGGTCTGTCTGGTTGAGGTGTATCACTGACAGGTCTGTGTCTCTCAATGGTACCTCGGTCCGGGCAGCCGCCCGGGTTGCTGACATCTCCGTCTGGAGCATTGTCAGGGTCGGAAGGGGTGACAACAGGGGCAACACCAGGCTTGGTAGAACCCTCAAGAGGGGTGTCGCAGTCACTGGATCCTTCACGGTCTCCGTTGGCCCACTCATCAGTGGGCTGGACAGGGTCTGGGACGAGGCCCCCGGCATCATCTGCATCATGGCGCAGATACTCACCAACATCTTCGTCAGCCTGGATGTCCAAGCGGTGGACTTCCTCGTCCCCAGGGGTCTCCTCACCATCCTGCTGAGGTTCTCCCTCATCGTCCTCATTGGGTGCCTTGATGCAGTGATGAACGTGATACCAGGTGGGGGACCCCTTGATTTGGAGGGCAGTCCCAGTGCACCGAACGACCTCGTATGGTCCTTCCCGTCGAGCCTCATGCCACTTCCGTCTGTAGACCTTCACGTATACTTTGTCACCCGGTTGCAACGCGTCCTTCCTCTCCTGTGCGTTCACCTCCTCTTCACGTTCCTGTTTGTGGAGCACATAAGAAGAGATACTCTTTTGCCGGTTAGTCATGTACTGTACATAGGCTTTCATGTCACTCTCCAGGAGAGCCAAACTTGGCCCTTTCCCACTGGTTCGTACACAGGGAGCTGTCATTATCCTCCCCATTACCAGTTCATGGGGAGTCAAGTGCAGCCCTCGAATCTCACTGGAACGACAGGCCATCAATGCAAGAGGGAGTCCTTCCAACCAATTAAGACCTGTATGCTTACAGACCTAAGAAAGACGGTTCTTAAGGACCCCGTTCATCCTCTCTACTATCCCCTGGCTTTGAGGTGAGTAAATACACCCAAGTCTCTGCTTGATTCCCAACTTTTGTAGTATAAGCTTTACCGTCTTATCCACAAATTCCTTACCATTGTCTGACGATATCCTATCTGGAATTCCAAACCTAGGCATGACTTCCCTGCATAGGAACTTTGCTACAGACTGAGCATCCTTTCTTCGAGTGGGGCAAGCTTCTACCCATCTGCTGAACCTGTCTACTACAACTAGCATGTACCTGTATCCTGCAACAGGTTGAATCATGTCCACATAATCAATCACTAAATGTTTCATTGGCCCGTTTGGGGTAGGGATATGCCCAGTTCCCACTGGTATTCCAGGTCTGATATTGTTCTTCAAACAGACCACACATTGACCAAGGATATGGTCTATTTGTTCCAACAAATATGGAGCCCAAAAACCATATTCCTTGGTGATCTTGCGTCTTACCTCCCCCCTGGACACATGTGCTAATCCATGGGCTTCCTGTATCAGTACGCCTAATAAATCTGGGGGTGCCACAACCAGTCCCTCATGATTTCTCCATAGACCTGTGTCATCCTGACTAGCTCCCCTTGTTAACCAGAGGTTTTTGTCTAGCGCATTTGCCTCACTCTGTAACATCAACAAATCCTCAAGCGTGACCATGCCCTGTAACTGTACTTCATGTGTGACCAGCAGAACTTTACCTGCTTTGTCTGCTCCTGTAATAGCTTTGGCTGCATCATCTGCAGCCCTGTTACCTTGTGTGACATGTGATGAGTCAGATCTGTGTGCGGCACACTTCACTATGGCTAATTCCCTTGGTTTCATCATGGCTTGTAACAGCTTCATGATTTGAGCGTGGTGCTGAATAGGCGAACCATCAGTTTTCTTAAAACCCCGTCCCTTCCATACAGCTCCATGTAAATGACACACATTGTGGGCATAGGCAGAGTCGGTGTATACTGTCACTCTTTGTCCGGTTCCCAAATTGCATGCTTCTGTGAGGGCAATCAATTCAGCCAACTGAGCTGAACAAGGCTGAGGAACAGCCTCGGCTTGTTCCACAATGAACTCCGAATTTTGGGATCGGACTATGGCATACCCGGCACGTAAATGTTCTCCTACCCGGTAACAAGATCCATCAGTCCAATACTCAACGTCAGCTTCCTTTAAAGGCAAAGCTAGTAGATCTGCTCTAAGCTTAGAGTACCTCGTAGCTTCCTTCACACAATCGTGTGGTTCCCCATCTTCTGGGGTTGGCAAGGTCTCTGCTGGGTTAAGTGTGTTACATCTTAGTAATGTTACATCTTCCCTTTCCAACATCCTGTAATAATCCCTAATCCTAGGCATCGTCAAAGTGTACTTGCCTTGATTCAAGAGGTTCCTTAGACTGTGGTGGCAGAGAATGGTAATTGGGTACCCCATTGTTAAGGTTGTTGCCTTTTCGTACATAAGATAAGCCCCGGCCATTGCTCTGTAGCATGGCGCGAAACCCATTTCTACCTCTGAATATGCGACAGAGTAATAGGCTATGGGCTGTGGACTAGGTCCAATGCCTGTTGGTTGCGTAAGAACAGCGCAGGCATACTTCCCCTCGGCTGAAGAAGAAACATACAATCCAAATTCTTTGGAATAATCTGGAAGCGCTAAAGCTGGCGCTTCTTGCAATTTGTGTTTAATTGTCTCAAACGCCAAATCAGCTTCCCTTGTCCAAGTAATGCAAGATTGGAGGTTATCACTACCTGTTTCCTTAATCATCCCCCTCAATGGAGCGACTAGTCTAGTGTAATCCTCCACCCATGCTGAACTATACCCAGTAATGCCCAAAAACATCATCATTTCCCTAACCGTTCGTGGTTTTGGAGCCTTCTGAATAGCTTCCAAATGTTCATTTGTGACGCTGCGATGTCCCTGTGTAATGGATTGTCCTAAGTAAGTTACCTTTTCCTGACAATACTGTAGCTTCTTTTTAGACACCTTGTGTCCCTTCTCCGCCAAAACCTTTAACAGTTTAACGGAATCCCTGTGACATGTTTCTTCATCTGGGGCACAAAGGAGTATGTCATCCATGTACTGAATGGCAGTACTACTTATCATCTGTTCTAACCCGTCTAAGTCCTCCCTTAAGACCTGATTAAAAACATGAGGACTGTGTTTGTACCCCTGTGGCATTCTGGTATATTGATAATGCTGACCTTTGTAGGTAAACCCAAATAACCCTTGACTTTCTACACTAAGAGGTATAGAAAAGAAAGCCCCGCATAAATCAATCACTGTAAACACTTTGGCTGTAGATGGAATCTGAGTCAACAGCACATGAGGATCAGGAACTTCAGCTGGATAGCTGACGACTACCTCATTCACAGCCCGTAGGTCATGTACCAGACGATATGAACCATCAGGTTTCGTCACTGGCAGAAGAGGTGTATTGCTTAACGGATATTGAGTTATCTTCAGGACTCCTGCCTCTAACAGTCCTTTGATCTGTGGCTCAATTCCATCAATTGCTTCCTGTTTCAATGGGTATTGGTTTTTCCAAGGGGGTTCTGCACCCGGTATGAGTTCAACTCTCAATGGACGAGCTGATTTCACAAATCCAATGTCTGTACTGTTCTTTGCCCACAGGTCGGCTGGCACATTCTGCATCATTTCTTCTCTGAGGTCTCTGTCAGCTTGTACAGGAAGGATTAGCTGGTTCATTAGCTTCACAGTCTGCGGATGTCCTATTCCTTGAGCAGAGATCATCAGTTTTGTGAACTGTCCATCAATGCTCCTCCAGATAGCAGGGTTTTCTTTTGTCGTTACAAATCTGGCTTTTTCTGAGTCTGCCATCATTGCCCCTAAATGCTTCTGTTTATAGTGTTCAGATATCATAAGTGTCACATGAGGGATGCTACCCTCAATCTTATGCTCCTGATCTAGATAAGTGTCACTGTTTATCTTCATAGCCACTCCCTGAGGGCCTAGGATTATACAACTTGTACTAAGCTGTACCTGTTTTGGCTGATGCTTCAGCCACTCATCTGGGGTTGCATCTGCAACTTCTCTAAAATACTGGAGTGTACAATGCAATGGATCAGTAGGCCTTCTGGCCTCTGCCATGTGTGCCAGGATATAATTGTCCCACATCCTTGCTGGTTCCATTAGGTCTGGGCTAAGCCCTCCCACCCAATATACCATAGATGCGTTGTTGTCCATCATGACAGACAGCTGTCTGTTCTCTTGTGGCACTGTCACCTGACAGCCATCAGGTGTGCATTTCACGGTACAATTTAACTGGCATAGTGCATCTCTCCCTAGTAGCCCTATTGGCGTGTGTTCTGATACAAGTATTGACAGATCTGCTCTCTGTCCTTTGTACTCTAAGCTTACAAGCTCAGTGGTAGGGATCAGCTGTTTAATTCCCTCGAATCCGATTGTCTTCACATATTTCCCAGACATAGGAAGGTGCGTGGCGTCTTCAGGCTTCAGACAGGTGTAGGCTGCTCCACTGTCCACCATCAATTCTAATGGACGTTGGTTGACCGACACCCATATTGTAGGTTCATCTTCAGGCCTGTTTGTCACCACCAGCTGGCACCCCCCTTTCGGATCTTCTGGGCACCCCTATAGCGCAGCTGCTGGGCCTCCATAGGGGTTCACCACTCCTGGAGCCGGTGCAGCAGGGGGCTTATATCCTCCTTTCTGTTTCCCCCCTGCGCCCCCCTGGTTCTTCTTAAAGCAGGTACGTTTTAAGTGTCCATACTGGCCGCATACGAAACATGGTCCTAGCACCTTCCTCGGTGCTGTGGTCCATCCCTCTTGTGGTGGTCCTTGGCCAGGCTGGTTGTATGGCTGGTATGGAACCACTTGCACCCCTGGTGGCCCCTGTGGGTATGGATTCCCCCCTTGTGGCCCCTGTGGGTATGACTGGGGAGGGACAATTTGCAGTTGCTGTGGCTGAGATGGGACCTGTAGGGCTATAGTCTGCTCTCTCTCTCTGGTTTTCTTGCCTTCTGTCAATTGCACTTGAGTTAGTTTTCTGAGTGAGTCCTCGTCTTGTGCCTTCTGTGTCTGAATCTTCTTTCTAAATAATTCTACTTGGTGTGCTATGTTGTCTATATAAACAGCCTTGCTCATGTGTCGTAGCCCCACCACTTCTGCTAACTTGTTCTTAACTGGGGTAGGGAGACCTTGTTGAATCTTTTCCCTGATTATGGCTTTTTCTAACGGGTTATCTTCGGCATCCTTCCCTGTCACACTTCTCCATTGAGAGTGCACACGGGCAACAAACCCCCGGGGATTTTCATCTCCCCCCAGTGGCTTCACAATGACATTGTCTGGGTGAATGTGAGTAGGGTATGTTTCTCTGATTGCCTTCCACAGCTTGCCTCTGTTTGCTGCGAAGAGTTCTGGATCATAAACGGATGTATCGATATATCTATGAAGTCCCGCCTTCATCAATATTTCCTGCATGGTGTCCAATCCTGTAATGGTAGCTAAGAGTCTTTTCAAGTCTCCCATAGCAGCGTGCGTTCCTGTCAATCTCACGTCGACTTGCGTCGTCCAGGGGTGGCCACCATCTTCCAGGACTGGGAGTTTTTCGATCACTTCTGACAGATCTGTATGATTCCAAGGACGATATTCCATCTGGTTACCTCGAATCAGCACTGGGAAGTTCCCCTGAGTTTCCTCTTCTTCCGATGCTGTTTCATAATCGCTTACTTGTGGCTCCGTTTTTACTTCCCGCCTTGGTGTCGCTCCGGACCTTGGGGAGTTCAACCGGGATGCAGGTGATGCTGCCGCTTGAGATTGACGACACGTTTCTCTCTCTACGTCTAGGTCCTGCAGCTGTTGTCTGTAGTCTTCTTCGTTTCTTAGAATTTTCGCACGGAGTTTTCTTGCCCTCCTTTCTCCCTCCTCTTCCTCCCTGTCTTCCTGCAGCTTCTTCTTCTTTTGCTTTAAGCTCTCTCTTCTCTTCCCTACCTTCAGAGACTTCTGCTCATCTTCAGAACTATTTTCTTCTTTTCCCTTCTTATAGCGTATTTTCCCTCCCTGCTTTTCGGCCCTGGCTAGTAGTTTTCTTATCGGAGCACTGTAGCCTCCTTGTGCATTGCTGTCATCACTGGAATCTTTGCTATCACCTCCACTGCCATCTTCACCGTCATCCGTCTTGTCCCTCCTGTCGTCCCCTTTTCCCCTCGGCTCCTCCTTCTTTTTCTGTTTGGCACCTGACCTGTTCTCTGGTTCGAAGTCCACGGTCACTCTCGCTCTTCCCCTCTCTAGTACATTTTCATCCTTATCTTGGATAGTGAAGGTTCCGCTCGTACTTAGGACAGGGACCTGAGGGTAGATCCGCTGAGAATTGTCCTCCAGTCTCTTGGCATAGGGAGGAGGACTGGAGATTGGAGCTGTGTGTGAGAATGGAATGTTCACTTTCTCTTCCATTGCTTTGGCCAATTCATCTCTTTTTTCTGGATCCATGTGAGCTGTTTTCTCATTCCAAGCTAATGCTACTTTCTGCCCCTCTACCTTGAAGAGGTCTAAAATAGCTAGCTCTAACCTGCGTTTCTCTGATCTAATCTTTCCTTTTTGATGCGCCTTATGTGCATTGATAAGTATCTCCAATGTTGCAATTAATTGTAAATCAAAGGTGCCCTCTGCTGGCCATGGTTGTTCAATGTCTGCCCAACGAATATTCCATTTCGTTGATATTTTGCTAATCTCCTTAACAAGAGGATTCATTTTTTCCACTATAGCCACAGGGGATGAATTTGCTAATATTCCCTTGTCTGTATTAACAGCCCTCACAATGTTACTGGGTTTGGCTCCCATGTCTGAAATATTTATACTGCTTAATATGCTGAAAATATGCTATAAGGTGTACTTTTCTTACAACCCACCTTCTGTTGCTGTATCTGCTAAACAGATGCTAGTCCAACTCTTAACTGTGTCAACTGTCCACACAGAACACTACAACTCCGGAACAACGGATTGTTTCAGTGGTATTGTGTATTATTGACTTAAATGTAATCTATGTGTATGTGTTTTAATCTAAATGGTTTTTTCCCTTATTATGTATGAATGTGTGTCACTTAATTGCTCAATCAATACTAATTATAGTTCAGGTCAACTTAATTATTAAACTACAAAGGCTGTTCAACACAATTATCAAATTACAAAAGCAGGTCACGCTCTAAGTCTTTCTGATCCACAACCCCTTGCTTGATCAATCCTCAGATAGAAACTGTTCTGCTATTCTTTAATCAAGAACTGTGAAAAAAAGAACTTAACTTCAAATAAAAAGATGTAAAACACGAATATTAATCACAACCTGTAAAGAAATCGACTTGTCATTTGGAAGGAATAAAATGATTAATTATCAATTACAATCTGTAAGGAAATCGACTTGTTATTTGAAAGGAACATACAATCAACTAGACTTAGTCATTTACACTTCATTGATGTAATCCTGTAAAAGAAAACGTCATCCCTAGACCACTATACACCAATTGATCAAAGTTTTGTGAAAACTGAAAATGAAATAATCTGAATAATTAATTCAATCAATTTGTAATTACTTAAATTAATTGAAGTAACCATCCATTTATTATTGTAAAAGACTATGTCGTCGACCTCAGGCGGATGCACTGATGGAGGACCAGTGTTCCAAAGTGTCTTATCGTATTCCGTCCACTGGAGAGCAGCAAACAATTAAAAATGTCTTATAGTGTTTCATCCACTAGAGGGCAGTAAACAATTAAAAATGTCCTATCGTGTTTCGTCCACTAGAGGGCAGTAAATAATTAAAAATGTCCTATCGTGTTTCTTCCACTAGATGGCAGTAAATAATTAAAAACGTCTTATCGTGTTTTAACCAGTAGAGGGCAGTAAATAATTAAAAACGTCTTATCGTGTTTTAACCAGTAGAGGGCGCCACACCGAAAATGTCTTACAGAATGACTATATCTTACCTAAAACTCACAATCTATCTTTTTTTTTTTTACTTTTACAATCTATACATAAATCAATTGTTAAGTGAAAGGAATGAATGATTAGTTAGAATTATTCACTATATCATCATATACATTGATTTAAAACTTATGGAATCAATCAATTGTTTTGGGAAACAGAAAATGAATGATCTGAATAATTAATTCAACTGATAAGTAATTAATTAAATCAATGTAATACCGAAAAGTCATTCACAACATCAATCTATGCATTAACCTTTTAGATTCTTTCACCAATATTCTGTAAGCGGCCTATTCGCTCCGCATGCTCTCTCTGTGTTTGAAATGTGCTGACCCCGTGTACCCTCCTGTTTTCCGAGTAACCGTACCTTTAAACTTATTTGAAATACCCCGAGATCAATTCACTATATCTCTATTTTTATCAATACTAGTCTATGTGTATGGTTTTATCGTTATCTTTTAAGAGATGAGTACTGAAATCTATCAAACCCGCGCGTGTGTATTTGAAAAAATGGATGTCAGGGGGGAAAGAAGCCACCCAACACTCCTTTGTTCTACTTACCAAACCGCTGTGGACTGTAAGATTAATCTTCACACAACACTGCTTTTCCACAATAATTATTATTCTCCACGACACAGCAATTCCAAGAATATCTTTCAATGCAGTTCAACGTATTATTTGCCAAGATAATCTTATTCAAATACTCCTACAATGGCATATGCTTTCTACTAGGCTCTGTGTGTCCACTGAGTCTGCATGCATTCAGACAAAGGAAAAAAATTGGCGCCCTTTCAACCAGAGGCCCTGTCTCCACGTGTCTGACATGCATTCACACAAAGAAAAAAATTGGCGCCCTTTCAACTAGCGGCCTGTGTCCGCAGGTCTGACATGCGTTTCAGACAAAGAAAAAATGGCGCCCTTTCTACTCAAGCCACGTTTTTCCTCCGTGCTCTCAAGTAAATTAACAATGTATATCTTTAAAATAGCGCTATTTTCTGCTCACTAACACGGACTCTGTTCTTTCAAACTAGGAATTTAGATTCCATACCATTGAATAGAGCTATCTCCTGACAAACACGGACTAAATTCTTACTTACAAACCACATTAACCAAGAATTCTCATTCTTTTACACTCCATCAGACTATTGCCTGATACAAACCACATTTATTAGCCCGCTAGGAAAACGTCTCCCCCTAGCTTTTGTGCTAATACCTTGTTCTCAAAACAAGCCTACAGCAGCTCCTTCTCTGCTGTACCACAATACCACACACACGATAAAAATCGTACAATTAAAACGCTTTTCCCAATACAGGTTTTACAACCCGGCTCTCTCTGACTAACCTCTACCCAGTTATATACTTCAAGATCCGTTTTAAATATAGCTTATTCGATATACACAGTCTATTTTGCACAGCTCCGCCTTGTCCTTGCGAATTCAGCAGAGACTTACCCTTTTGATGACTTGAAGAGTTGCAAAACGACCGGTCATCCAAAGCTATGGATCCTCCTGCTTAGGCTCGCCACTTATGTCGAATATTTCTCTGTTTCAGTGATAAAAGAAGAGGTAAAAACTCCTGGCCAAAGTTTAAAAGTATTTATTCAAAAAAGATCGGGTCCTCAGATTACAGGCACACGAAACAGTCACAACGTGATTCGAGGTAGACAGCAGACAGACCGCTCCAGACTCAGCACAGAGGTTTTATAGCGGCCCTCAGCCAATCACATCACAGTATGTTCTTGGCCAATCATGATCCTTCCTTCTAGGCCTCTGATTGGCCTAGACCCTCGGGGGCGTGCATGTGCGTGTGTGTGTGACTGCGCATGTGCGACAATTGAAAATCTTCCCGAGATCGTTTGTAATGAAATAATAAAGTATTAATAAAGTAATAAAAATATACGTGTAATATGTGTAAAATATACGTGAATATATGTGTAAGATATACGTTATATAAGAAGGCTATTAATGTGTAAAAATATACGACACTAGCGGGGCCATCACTCTCATGTGTCTCTCGGTTAGCTCAGCGAGCCGGCAGATTTCAGTCGCTGTGTGTAACGTCAACTCACGTTCGCGTAGCAGACGCCTCCTGGTGCCCTCACTCGCAACACCCAGCACGAGCCTGTCACGAACCAGCTCGTCCTTCAGCGCACGGTATTCGCATGACGATGCTCTCTCCTTAAGCCTTGTCAGGAAACTGTCTATTGGCTCATCAGCCTCTTGTTGCAGCTTCCAAACATGTACCTCTCATAAATGACGTTTCTCGCCGGTTTGAAGTAAACCCCCATAACATATGCCTATATGTAACAACCCGTGCCGTACCGCGTGAGCCCAGTTTGTTTTGCTTTCTCCACTTATGAATAAAGATTTGAAAAATTATGATAACCATCTTATTATGTTAGTTTAATGTCATTTCAATGCATTATAGAACTTTTATTTACAAGCATAACAAAAAAATCGCTATTATGGCGATGTGCTGTGCCTATGCTAGACATGCATTGTCGGTGTGTGTGCACTGCGTTTATATCACAAAATGTACATTTGATAAGTAAAGGTAAGCAAGCTAATAAGTAAGTAATCTAGCTAACTATGATTGGAAACGAAGTACTATCCAGTTAGAATTATAGAAGATCTGTTTTCCTGCTGGTCTCGCTGCCTGGGTTTGAACAGATCAACTACAACATCTCCATAGCCTACGCTACATTATAACTTTGCATCCTCTGAAAAGAAATGGTGAGATATAAGTATCTTTCGCAAACAATAGCAGCATTTAAATAGTTTAGTTTATGTTCAACTGGAAAAGGTAGTAATCACAGAATTTCGTGTTTTGACTCTGCTGGGAGTTGGTTAAAAATGCCTTTAAAAAAGCCTTTCCACCTGTATGTATATATAGCCTATATATACAGTATATATATATCTGCCATACCTCCACTGTGATTGGAAATTAAGTAGTGTCCAAGTGAAGTGCTCTTATGACACGTAACTCCTCCTACTGTCCCAGGTCGCTCCAGGTATGTTGTGTATAATGGAGAAGCGTTTCTGAAAATATGGTAATATGGGAAAAAAAGTTTCAGAAGAAAAGCCAGAAGAAAAAAAAGTTTCTGAATAAAAGTCAGGAAAAAAAGTTTAAGAATAAAAGTCTGAAAAAAAAGTTGCTGAATAAAAGTCCCCCCAAAAAAGTTTCAGAATAAAAGTAAGAAAAAAAAAGTTTCTGAATAAAACTCAGAAGATGAAAGCACAGGTGGGTATACCTGCTGGGCATTGCTGCCTGTCGCACCTCCGACGGTGCCAGTGGGCTGACTGCAGGGTTGTCAGCCGGGAGCCACCCTTCACTGATGTTTCGCTCCTTTAATCCCTGCCACTCCCTGCAGCCACTCCCTGCAGCCAGCCCTAGGATCCTCCTTTCCCCCACGCCTTGTCCTTTCTTCTGAGCCAGAGCCAGAAGCTCCCTTGTTCAGCCTCCTCCGCCAGGTCTTTGAGCGCCTTTCTCAGCTTGGATCCTGTGATCCCCAGCGACCTCAGGAGCCGCTGTGTAGATGTTCCTGTATAGCCTCTGCACCCAACTTCCACAGGATAGGTGACTGCCCTCCACCCTGCTTGCGAGCACGCAGCTGCCAAGTCTGTGTACTTTTCCTTCTTTCTCTCGAAGGCAGCCTCCATCCCCTCTTCCCATGGAACGGTCAGCTCCGCCATGATGACTGTCCTCATCGGGGTAGACCAGAGTACGACATCTGGCCGAAGGTTGGTTGATGTGATCTCGTGTGGGAACTTCAGCTGTCGATCGAGGTCAGCTCTCATGTTCCACTCTCCTCCAGGAGACAGGAGGGACCACTGCTTCGTGCTGCTGCCCTGACTTTCTCCCCCTTGCCGGACAAACTGGATCCGCTGCTGTGATGTGACTGGGCTGCTCTTGTTTGATTCCAGTCTGCGTGCTTCCAGAATTTCCGCTAGTTTGCGCAGCACCCGGTCGTGCCGCCATCTGTACCGACCCTGCGTCAGTCCCGCCTTGCATCCAGAGAGGATGTGTCGCAAGTTTGGGTTGTTGGCGTTGCAGAGTTGGCAGGTCTCCTCTGTGCCGTACCAGAGGTGCAGGTTCCGGGAACTGGGAAGGGTGTCGTAGGTGGCCCTGATCGAGAAGCTCAGCCTTGCTTGGGGCAGCCTCCACATATCCTTCCATGTGATGGCTCTGTTGATCACAGCCTCCCACGTTGTCCACCTTCCTTGCTGTTGTTGGCCCACGGCTCTGATTTTGTAGCACTCCTCTTCGATCTTTACGACTTCGGAGATCACTAGATCTTTCCTTTCCTTCCTCGTTGCCTTGGACCACATCTTGGGTGCTGATCCCCATCCAAAACCAGTCCTGCCTGGCTGCAGCACCCCGACGATCTCCTGGTGTTTCAAGCGATTGATGGCCTGGTCAACTGCCTGCGTGGCATCCCACTTGCGTCCTGTGCGAACCTGTGCCTTGCTGTGTTGGACAAACGGGTCGGGTGAGTCTCTCAGCTCGAACACGAGTCTCACCTTCTCCTGTTTATAGCCCAGGCTGATGGATTTCAGTGGGAGCTTCAGTGTGGTTCTTCCAAACAGCGCTGTATTAGTGAGGCAGCGGGGAAGGCCCAGCCACTTGCGGATGTAGTTGTTGGCTTTTGCGTCCAACTTTAGCACTGTTGTTAAAGTGATGTCACACAACTTCAGGGGCCACATGAGACGTTGGTATAAGGTGAACTGGTAACACCACACCTTGAATTTCCCTGGCAGGAGGCTTTGGTCGATCTTCTTCAGGCCATCCAAGAGCTGGGAAGTGACAGAAGAAGCCATGTGCTTGTCAGAAGGTCAGCCGTGTAAAGCCTTCCGAGGCTTCGCACAGGATGGTCCACTAGCAGCGGGATCTTCTCGCCATCCACTGAGAAAGAGATGTTGTCATTCCGGACTCCTTTCCTGATTGAGAGACTGCGGGACTTAGTTGGTTTTATCCTCATCCGGGCCCATGTTAGGAGCTCCTCAAACCTCTTCAGAAGTCTCGCTGTGCACGCTGCTGTCTGAAGGAGTGTGGTGACATCATCCATATAGCTCCGTAGGGCTGGGAGTCGCAGACCTGACTGGGATCTGATTCCTCGGACCATCTGTCTTCCGCCGATTAGGATGATCTCAAACGCTGCTGTGAAAAGGATGGGGGAGATCGAACAACCCATCGCTATCCCTTTCTCCAGCCGGTGCCAACACGTTGAGAACTCCTGGGTTGTGTAGCATACATGGAAGTTGTTAAAGTAGGTTGCTAGTAGGCTCTGGATGCACGGTGGTATGTGGAAGAATTTGAGGGCAAAGTGGATGAGCTGGTGGGGAACAGACCCATATGCATTTGCAAGGTCCAGCCAAACGACGTGCAGGTCTGATTTGCTCCGCTTCGCTGTCTGGATCTGTTCCCAGATCATAGCCGAGTGCTCCACGCAGCCAGGAAATCCTGGGACGCCTGCCTTCTGACAGCTGGTGTCGATGTAATTGTTTGCCAGGAGGTAGCTGGTCATGCGCTTTGCCATCACTGAGAAGAAAATCTTCCCCTCCACATTCAATAAGGCTATGCCTCTGAATTGGCTGATGTTATGGGAGTCTTTCTCTTTCGGGATGAAGGTAGTGACTGCTCTGCTCCATGCTGAAGGGATGGATTCTGTTTTCCAGGCAATGCCCATTAGTCTCCACAAAAGCTTCAGGGTCATTGGGCAGTTCTTGTATACCCTATAGGAGACGCCATTTGGTCCGGGTGCAGATGCAGCTCTCGCATGCTCCACCACCTGCTTAACTTCAGACCATCTGGGGGGAGTGGTGTCAAACTGAGAAGAGGGCTCGGGTGGGAGCGGTACGTGCCCTGGGGAACCAAGGGGACTCTCCTTTTGGCTGTCACTGAGCTGGTCCTTGATGTGTTCCTCCAGCTCCTGCTCGGTGGTCTGCAGCTTCCCCGATTTCGTCTCCTCAAGCAAACCCCGGGCGTACTTGAACGGGTCCCGGAAGAAGTTCGTCCTTGCCTTTTCCTTGTTGCTTCTACGTTTCCTGATCCTTTCAGCTCGCCTCAGGTGGGTGAGTCTGGTTCTGATCTGACTCCAGAGGTTCTGCAAGCCCTCCTTCTCCTCTTCCTCAGCTCTCCTCCATGCCTTCCGCAAACGTCGCCGCTCCTTTACCAGCTGGAGGATTTCTCTCTCCCGTCTCCCGCTCTGCCTAGGAACGGTCCTCCTCTGAGGCATCTCTCCAAATCTTTCCTTGCCTTCCTCATAGATGATATGGCCGAAGATGTTCAGCTTGGACGTTGTGCTGCCTCTTAGACTGTTCTGGAGGGTGGTATGTAAGCTTTCGTCGAAGCTTCTCCATGAATCCTTGTCGCTGGCCTTTGGCCACTTGATCTTGGGTTTCCGGTCTGGCTTCTCTGGGGTTTCTTTGGTGGATTCTCTACCTGACGTTCTGCTCTGATGCTCCTGTTGTGGGTCGTGCAGATGTGGTTGCAAATCCTGCTGGGGAGGCTGTTCTTGCTCTCTCTCACCGGATGCAATGGTGGGATCAGTAGCACTGTGGTGCTCAACCTGGCTCTGATTCCTCCTTGTCTGACCTGCTGGCGCAGTGCAAGCTTGCATCTGGTAGCTGCCGCCGCATTTTGTCCTCCCCTGGTGGATCCGCAGGCCCAAGTAGGTTGTTACTTTGGACCACCCACAGCTGCATTCTCTCAGGATCCTTTGATCGTTAGTCGTTGCCGTTCCAGTCGTTACCGTGTTATCTGTCCTGATTGGTCCATCTTCCATCCCGCCTCTCGGTGAAAGAAGAAAAAAATCTGAATAAAAGTCAGAAAAAAAAGTTTAAGTAAAGTCAGAAAAAAAAGTTTCAGAATAAAAGTCTGATTTTTGGGGGGGGGAATAAAAGTCTGATTTTGATTAGTATGTTACATGATTGATTCACAGTTAAAATAGATTGATTAATGTGTTATATTGATTCACAGTTAAAAGAGATTGATTAATATGTTACATGATTGATTGACAGAAGTACATTTCTGTTGTATTAGCTAAGAAGAAGAACTGCAGGTTCCAGAATGTCTTGTAGAAAGACGTCATAGAAGTTGACAGTTTGTTGTTTTTGAGAAATATGAATTGTACATTGAATTGAAAGTGAATATCTAATAGCTCGTTTTATTGAAAAAGAAAGTGATCACAAGTGTATGTCAGCAGATTTGTCCTAGCCATCATTTCAGAAGGTAGAAATACTACACTGTGACTCATAATGTATGTATGTAGTGTTAATAAATAATAGGCACAAACTGATGTTGCAAAAGGTCAAAACTATAGCTGCATTTACTTCCCTGTGTTTAAATGATTCCTCTTGCTCTTCTATATTTGACCTACTCCACATTTTCATAGCCTTATCGTAACATGTATTCTTACCAGTAGCAGCTAGTCAAAACCATATCATTTACTGCTTTTTATAAAGCGATAAAAGTAATATTGAGCAGAATTAAGTTCAGCCTACTGGTCCGGCCCTCCACAATAGTCCCGGTTTCTCATATGGCCCATTGTGAAAATTAATTGCCCACCCCTGCTCTAGGTACTACAATATGTCCTTTTTATTCTGTAGTGTAATCTCCTTCAGTCTCCTCTCTGCATATACTCACTCATCCTAATCAATCCTCCTCCCCATCTCCCCTTAAGTGTCTTTCTGATCAATTTACACTTACTGAAAATTCAAAAACATGCTACAGTACAGCATATGAGAAGAGAGAGGTTATAATAATGTTTTATTAAGATATTAGGAAAAAACATATTGTAGATGTACATCAATGATGGAATGTGTTAGTTATTTAATATCTGAAATATAAATTGATTGCAAGTATCAACATTTAAAATAATGAAAAGATAGAAAAGATACAAAAAGATACAAAATTGGGTAAACAGCTGTGGGATGGGGCTATGAATGCAAGGAATGATCATCCATGTTTTACATTTACATTTGACATTTTTGGCATTTAGCAGACACCTTTATCCAAAGCGACTTACACCAAATACATTTGTCTTAGTAAGTGAATCATCTAACCATCAGTCATCGCAAGAAAAGTTATCTCTGCTCGGGCCAGGGGCCATTGGTAGTCATAATGCTATATATAGTTGTATATAGTAGAGAAACTGTACAGGGGGTAGAGGGGATGGAGAGGTTTCAGGAGGGTCATTTAATGTCAAACCAATTTCTATGACACCGGCAGTGCCATGACAAAGTGTATATGCCAAAATGTAATGCTCATCGGGACTTTATAGCTTATTGTGTTATATTAACACAAAATTAACATACCAAATAAAATGGTTTGGAGTTGTTAGGGGACATACGTTTGTTGAGTCAAGAAGAATTGATAGAATTTTACAGAGATCTGGCTAGTTAGTAGTTTGAAGGTAGCCTTTACAAGTCAATAACAGTTCATAAAGCAACCAAAAGTGTCATTTAATATAATATATTATATGAAATTATATTATTTATATTTATATGTATATATTATTTATAATACGATCAACGATGATATAGTCTTTATAGACTTTATTGATTATTGTCCACCTCCCATAGACTGAATTGGGCAAATCGTGCCTTTTTGTTGTTGCCTGAACCCATAATCTGGGGGATGTTTGTTGTTGTTGAGTCAAGAAGAATTGTTTTTACAGAGGTGTGGCCAGTTAGTACTTTGAAAGTAGCTGTGGGGAGCATGGCGCGTTCTGGCCTGCAGAGGGAGCCAGACTGCCGTTGGAGGGGGAATAATGAGCTGATTACGGACAGGTGTCAGTGATCAGACTCGTTGTCCCACTGGTCTATTTAACCTGTGTGTGTTTGTTCCCTCGGGAGATGAGAAGGGCAGGAAGTACCTGCCGCACGGAGACGCAGTGTGGGAGAGAGAGAGAGCGAGCCGCGGCGAGGACGCACGAGATCCCGAAAGGGGGTGAGGTGCGGGGAGCCGGGCAGACGGAGCGGGTCCCGAAAGGGAGAGCAGCGGGGCGAGAGCGAGGGCTCTGCCGGGAGCGAACGAGTCCCGAGAGGGGGCGAGCAGCGGGAGCGGTCCCGAAAGGGAGAGCAGCGGGAGCGGTCCCGAAAGGGAGAGCAGCGGGAGCGGTCCCGAAAGGGAGAGCAGCGGGAGCGGGTCCCGAAAGGGAGAGCAGCGGGAGCGGGTCCCGAAAGGGAGAGCAGCGGGAGCGGGTCCCGAAAGGGAGAAGCAGCGGGAGCGAGATCCCGAACGGGGACGCAGCGGGCGTGACGGCAGTGACGGCCGCACGCGGGACTTATTATTTATTCTTTATTAGTTTGAACAACGGGCTCAGAACGTCAGTGACGTTGCTGAGCCGTGCTGTAGTCAATAAAAACCTATTCTGCAACTGTTCCTCTGTGTCGACCTCCCTCTGTGCCTAGAGACTCTTACATCTGGCGCCCAACGTGGGGCACAGAGAGGGGGTCGGCACACACACCCAGAGGACCATGGACTCATCGCTCCAGGTGGTGGCGCACCTGGCCCGGATGCTACAGGTGCAGGAGGTGATGGCGGCGGAGTTGGTGCGGGGACAGGCGGAGCAGCTGGCCATGCTCCGCGAGCTACTGGACCGCACCGAGCCACCCGGTGGAGGTCCCCGGGTTCGGGCCCAGAGGAGGGGGGTGCGGGACGAGCCGGAGGCCGTTCTCGACCCCTTCCCCGACAACCACCTGCCCCGACCGCAGGTTCCAGCCCCGGGCCCAGCCCCGGTCCCGCGCCCTACCCCGACCCCGGCTCCGCGCCGACGGGCCGGCGGGGCGCGGCCTGGGGTACGGCCTGGGGTGGAGCCGCGGCGGGAGCCACCAACGCCTGCCCCGAGGACGGGGCGGGCCACCGGGGGGAGGAACGCACACGGGGGGCCAACCTCCACCCCACAGACGGCCCCACGAGCGGTAGAGGAGGGATGCTGGCGATGCGGACAGCCTGGCCACCATCGCCGGGACTGCCCCGAGATGGAGGTGGGTCAGGTAATCCGCGTCGTCGGCAGTCCGACCCCTCCTCCGCGTCCAGGACAGGCGTTTTACATCCCAGTAAGGGTACAGCGCGAGACGCACCAGGCGCTGTTGGATTCTGGTTGCGAACAGACCATGATCCACCAGCGCCTGGTTCGACCCGGGGCATTGTTAGAGGCATCGCGGGTTGGGATAATGTGTGTACATGGGGACTGTCACCAGTACCCGGTGGTCACCATCGAAATTCGTTATGGGGGAAAAAAATATAGTGTCAAGGCGGCGGTTAGTCCGAGCCTCATGCACCCCCTAATTTTGGGTTTAAATTGGGCTGGGTTTCCGCAGGTATTAGGGAAAACCACGGGGGTGCGTGCACGACCGATAGGGAAATGTGAGGCGTGCGCAGTGCTCTGCGCTGATGCGAGGGCGTCCGACGCTGCCGAGGAGCCGGAGGAGGCGGTGGGTCCGGCACCCGCAGATCCGCCGCCTGCGTTCCCTCCAGTAGCCGACTTCCCCCTCGAGCAGTCTCGCGACGCCACTCTACGCTGCGCCTATGACCAGGTGATCAGCGTTGATGGTGTGCTGGTACGGCCAGACGCTGTGCGCGCCCACCCGTATTTTGTATTGATTAGGGACAGACTGTATAGAGTGAGTCGTGACACTCGCAGGGACGAGGAAATGACCCAGTTGTTGGTACCTAGGAGCCGCCGGGAAGCTATATTCCAGGCGGCGCATTATAACCCTATGGCAGGCCACTTAGGTTACGACAAGACACTCAATCGGATAATGGCTCGATTTTGGCGCGTTCTGGCCTGCAGAGGGAGCCAGACTGCCGTTGGAGGGGGAATAATGAGCTGATTACGGACAGGTGTCAGTGATCAGACTTGTTGTCCCACTGGTCTATTTAACCTGTGTGTGTTTGTTCCCTCGGCAGATGAGAAGGGCAGGAAGTACCTGCCGCACGGAGACGCAGTGTGGGAGAGAGAGAGAGCGAGCCGCGGCGAGGACGCACGAGATCCCGAAAGGGGGTGAGGTGCGGGGAGCCGGGCAGACGGAGCGGGTCCCGAAAGGGAGAGCAGCGGGGCGAGAGCGAGGGCTCTGCCGGGAGCGAACGAGTCCCGAGAGGGGGCGAGCAGCGGGAGCGGGTCCCGAGAGGGGGCGAGCAGCGGGAGCGGGTCCCGAAAGGGCGAGCAGCGGGAGCGGGTCCCGAAAGGGAGAGCAGCGGGAGCGGGCCCCGAAAGGGAGAGCAGCGGGAGCGGGTCCCGAAAGGGAGAAGCAGCGGGAGCGAGATCCCGAACGGGGACGCAGCGGGCGTGACTGCAGTGACGGCCGCACGCGGGACTTATTATCTATTCTTTATTAGTTTGAACAACGGGCTCAGAACGTCAGTGACGTTGCTGAGCCGTGCTGTAGTCAATAAAAACCTATTCTGCAACTGTTCCTCTGTGTCGACCTCCCTCTGTGCCTAGAGACTCTTACAGTAGCATTTATAATAACACTTTATAAGGCAACCTTAAAAAGTGTTATTTAATATAATATACAATTTATATATATATATATATATTTATATGTATATATTATTTATAATATTATTTATTATACTATTTATTATATTCTAGACTTATAATACTATATATAAGCAACTATTATATAGGTTTGATATAATATAATAAGGTTCTAGACAAATTGTCTATCATATTTCATGTTCATGTTGCACTGATGATATTCAGGTGACTCCACGCCATTAGGTCCATTATCCTGTGGCAAAACAAAAGGTGCAAATTAGCTTGATAATGAATCACAACTATCATTTCAGTTCAGGTCATCCACCAGTTGCCAGATGACTACATAAGCCTTCTACTCACAGTGATCTGGTCCTGGTTCTGGTCTTGGCACTGCTTGTTCACCAGAGCAGTGTTCTCATCTTCTGATGTGTGGGCTTTAGCTCCAACCCTGGGAGAGATACACAGACTGGATGAAGACACTAACATGACTAAGCCTTTCCTACAATCACATTCATATATCTGCACAGATAGAGGGTGTAGATCAGGGGTGCCCAATACGTCGATCGCGATCGACCGGTCGATCGCAAAGGTAGTATGGGTAGATCGCATGGCATTGAACAAAAAAAAAAAAAAAGGAAAAAAAAAAAAAAGTTTGCCTATCATCCATCCTCACTATGGCTTTTGCCACTTGATTGACGTACAGGTAAGCCAGTCTGAGATCTGATCTTTTCACCTAACACACGGTTCACCACGCATTCGCAGTCAACAGCGCCAACTACAAATTACCGGCGAGACTAATTAACTAGTTAGCCTTCCAATTTCTACTATTTACTATATAATACTAAAGAAAGGGTATACAAATGAGTTGGGAAGCTGGACCATGTAAGAAACCAATAACGTACAACTTCCATCCAGAATGGGAGGAGGACTTTTTTACACGATGTGATATTGGAAGTGCGTCTGTCTGATCTGCAAATCTACGATGGCTGTTTCGAAGAAGGGAAATGTGGCAAAAGAGCGAAAACGTACGGCTGCAACGATAGCTTCTTATCGCGTCAGTCACGTTCTTGTTAAACACAAGAAGTCATTCAAAGACGGCGAAATTGTGAAAAAAGCGTTTCTCGAGGCTGCAGATTGCCTTTTCGATAACAGATCCACAATGGCTGATGACACCTTGCAAGCCTGCCTACACCTTGCAACCAGCTCCTACAGCCCTGACTACTAGAAACTACGGTAGCTGCCTCCTCCCAGTGCCAGATCTCCCACTAAGGTAGAGAAATGCATTTATTTCCTCCTTTCAAACTAGGGAACTACCTGTTTTGTATCTGGTTTACTTTTCTGTTTGTTGGATCAGTAGTTGGCTATGGTACTGCAGACTGGCTGTCAGTGTGTGAGTGAGAGAAAGTGTGTGTGTGTGTGTGTGTAAGAGAGAGAGAGAGAGAGAGAGAGAGAGAGAGAGAGAGAGAGAGAGAGAGAGAGAGAGAGAGAGAGAGAGAGAGAGAGAGAGAGGGGGAGAGAGAGGGGGAGAGAGAGAGAGAGAGAGAGAGGGGGAGAGAGAGGGGGAGAGAGAGAGAGAGGGGGGTAGAGAGAGAGAGAGGGAGGGTTTGTGCTATGGCTCCCTATGCAGACTGGCAAGTGTGTGTGTGTGTGTGTGTGTGTGTGTGTGTGTGTGTGTGTGTGTGTGTGTGTGTGTGTGTGTGTGTGTGTGTGTGTGTGTGTGAGTGAGAATAGCAAAGAGGGAGGGTTTGTGATGGTCTTCTCCTGTGTGGCTGTGTGACAGAGAGAGAGAGAAAGTGTATTGTGAGTTTACTATGCAGGCTGGGAACTGTGTGTGTTTGTGTGCGTGTTTGCGTGTACGTTTGCGATGTTTAAACTAGACTGGTAGTTCTTGGCAGACTGGCTACTTGAAAAGTAGATCTTGGTTCAAAAAAGTGTGGGCACCCCTGGTGTAGATTAAGAATCATGGTAACATTTTACTTAGAGCATACAGTTATAATGTGTGCATAGCACATAACTTTTGCATGATGATTGCATTATAATGTAAACAATTACATAATAACTCTAACTAATACTAATAATAATAATTATTATTATTATTATTGTTGTTGTTGGTGTTATTATTATTATTATTATTATTATTATTATTATTATTATTATTATTATTATCATAGACAGACATTCAGTAACATATTATGATGTGTATTAGGATGATGAGTTATAATGCATTTTACTGTATGTGTGTGCCTTAACAAAAATGTTACCAGAGCTTGATTCTCACCCGTTGGACCGCAAAGATCCATTCCTCTGAGGTTGATGCAGACTCTGGACATCAGTCCTCTTTCTAGGAATGTGGAAGTAATGGCAGTCATCATCATCATCATCATCATCATCATCATGCTTCACAGTCATGACCTCCTCCTCCACCACATCACTGGCCTCCATAGAGATAGATGCTGACATGACCCATGGGACCAGTTCTGTGGTAGTGAGTGACATTAGGTTCTGGGCCCTGGACAGTCTGGACGGATTGATGGCAGCTGCTGGACTGAAAAAATCAGGTGTAGTGCTGAGGCACAAATATGTACATTTCTAGCCTGCAAACTGCGACACTTCAAATGAATGTGCAATAACACTATGTGCAATATGACAACCCTAGTCGTCTATCTGTACAGTATAGTATAGTGGATAGTGTACATAGCCTTTATTTATGTAAACCAGCTCCTACCCTTCTTGTGTTTTTTTTTTGTGTTTTTTTCTTTCCTAGCACCAGGGGAGCCCCCCCTCCTAAATTCATTATCGTTAGATGGCTAACGACAAACAGGTGATCTCTGATGTGATTTACCGGTCCTTAAGGTTTCCATTCAGTAGAGGGGAATTGGTATGGGTGTCCTGACAGTCTACCGTCTCACTGGTCTCCTCCTCCACCCCAAGGGGATCTCTATCAGACCTAATAGTTTAGATTACAGAAATAAGGAACTGAGTGAATGTTGAAGGTGGGACGTCTGTCACACTCCAGGTGGACTTCAAATCTAAAAGGAAGGTTTTTCTGAGAGTTCTTATTTGGGAAAACCGCGCATAGAGCCCATGTGAGGAGACATGGATTTGATGGCCTCAACCACAGTTTGGTACTATTTTAAAGAGAAAGTCTCTCTGCTACAGCACACACAGACAAGTTTACCTGGCCTCAAGGTTCCCATTCTGCACAGGGAACTCAGACTTTGCTTCCTTAGTGCCCTCCAGCACCCGGCTCTCTCTTGCAATGCTTCTCTCACTTTGGATCCTGAGGAGGGGTTTGCCACATGAACAAGCATTATGGTATCATTGTACAGTAAACATGATCTCAATGTGCATAGCTTACTGAGAAGTGACTCACTTGTCAGGAGGTCGTGGTGGTTCTATCTCAACCGTAACCTCGGGTGGCCTGTGACCTGCGGTCTCTTTGGGCTGGCTCGGAACCCTAAAGGAGGTAAGATGGAAACTGATCAGGAAACAAGGCCTAAAACATGGTTGACAAAATGGCTTACAGTACATGTATCATACATAACTTACATGGGGCCGACTTACCCATCAATGACCTCAAGACCATTGCCGTGGTCCACACCCTTGATGTTGTTTACAGACGTAGTTATGTCAATGGCTAGACTCCCATTGGGCTGGATTGGAGACCTAGTAAAATACAGAATGTATCAGGAAGCACACTCTAAAACAAGGTCCGTCGCCTAGGAAAGATGTTTGCTACTGCGAACGCTGAAAACTGACACCAGAGGTCCTCCGTTGTGCTGAGTTTAAACCAGACTCATTAGGGCATAAGGAATCCTCTCATTCAGCCTGTGTGGGCAATGACAGTCATCATCATCATCATCATCATCAGCCTTCACAGTCATGACCCCCTCCTATACCACAGCACTGGCCTCCTCAGAGACAGAGGCTAACATGACCCATGGGAGCAGTTCTGAAGGTGGTGGTCATCATGTATCACCCAATGGTTAATGAAGATTTACCAGGAGGATTCAATATAAGGAGAAGTTGACCTGGTATTAGTGTGGTCAGTTAGCAGTTGGTAATTGGTTTCTGGTTCCTGAATGTCCAACTGATTCATGCTCTTTTCTTGATCTCTGAGGGTGACACTATCAGAAGAATACACATCTAAACATTGTGTTTGAGTGTGTCAAACAAGACAAACTGGCATGACAAAATAGCCTATAATAATATGTGACAACAGCTGGTAAAAACGGGAACAAGTCGACAGATTAATCCAAAGGTGATTTTTTTTTTGGGCACAGTAACAGAAGACATGTCTGGCGCAAACCAAAGACAGCATCTGAGTACAAGAACCTCATACCAATTATGAAGTATGGGGTGGAAATGTCATGGTTTGGGGCTGCTTTGCTGCAGTAGGGCCTGGCCAGCTCACCATCGTAGAATCCACTATGAATTCTTTATTGTATCGAGGGTGCTTGAGGAAAATGTGAGAATATGGGCCTCATGTATAGAATGTGCTTAGATCAAAATTTGATCTTACTCGTGTCGTACGCAGAAATCCACGTCAACGTAGTGATTTATACAATTTCAACGTGAGTCGATTTGAACGTGGAAACGATCAAATCTCTACGTCGTGTTTTCGACTTGCGTACGCAAATCACCTACTGGTTATGCAGTTATTACAGCCATGTGAGACGCTCTGCCTACTGTCATTCATGCAAGTGGCCCGTAATAAAATGAACAATGTTGTTATCAGCCGGGAAAATGAGTTTAATTCAAGATTTAAAGGGAACTAATGTTTATGATTGTATTTCAGTCTTTCTTTATATCCCTCCGGAGCTGTCTATCTCTCTTCAACATGCCTATATATAAGCACTATAATAATTTAATATAATATAGGATATGATATATTATATAACACTATAGTGCGCTCCACAACGGACCTTGCCCGGCCACGCGCTAAATGATACTGGATTTCGAGTTGAGTCGGGATGAGGGGGAATGGCACCCCCCCTGAAATAAAAACAGTCCAAATCATCCCCCTTCTAAAACTGCCTTCCCCCCTTTCCATCCCTTATGTCATTTTATCAATGAACGTGGTATTACTGCCCTCTCCCGCTTCCAGACGCACGCCTACCCTATAATATAGTATTAACGCCCTGTGATAGCGACTCAAATAGCGGCTGAATGAAGCCAAGTGCTATAATATAATATAATACAATATTATTATGTACTGTCTGTATTATATTATATTATAGCACTTGGCTTCATTCAGCCGCTATAATTGAGCCGCTATCACAGGGCGTTAATACAAACCTCATTCACCTGCGTTCAATTCCAAGTATGTTTGGTATTTATAGAAGGAAGCACGTACGCAAGTTGAAATCATCTCAGCTCGTTTTATAAATAATGCTTACGACGGTTTAGAAAAAATGTGCTTACGTCAAAGTCAAAGATGACGTTCAAGTACTTTTTTTTTTTATGAATGAGGCCCCATCTGTCCAAAAATGTAAGCTAAATAGGATGTGGACCATGCAACATGACAATGACTCAAAACAGTCCCGTAAATCACCAAGGAATGGGTCAAAAGAAAGAGATGGAGAGTTCTGGAATGGCCAAACTCAAAGCCTGGATCTTAATCCTATTGAGCTGTGGGATGATTTGAGATGAGCTGTGCATGCAAGACACCGCTCCAATCACAGCTGAGAGAAGTCTGTGTGGGAAACACTTTCTCCCAGTCAATGTCAGAGACTGTTAGACAGTTATAGGAAACGTCTAATTATGGTTAATTGAGGGGCAGTACCAGCTATTAGGGCATAGGTTGTCTTACATTTTTCCTCAGTAGGAATTGACATCTTTGTTAGTTTTTTGTTAAATAAATGCTAAAATTAAATGTTCATTGTTTTTGGTTCAATTACCTCAACTTTATCTATAGATACAGTACTGTTTGAAAGATGAGCAAATATTGATATGTCCATATTTCTTTAAAAAAAAAATTGTGAGTGTCCAAATATTGATATGTCCATATTTCTTTAAAAAAAAAAATGTGAGTTCCTGTGAGTTCCTCTGCTCCCTAACATAAGAAAATAAGCCACCATTGTCTGAATTCATGCAGGACAGCTGGACAGACACCAGGTCAATATTTTATGCTGAATATGTTGTCAGAATGCTATGGTTTTAGACATGCATTATGTGTATGTTATGGATTGACTTGATAGGGGTTGTGTGCTGCAGTACAAGCACTATTGTGATGTCACATGTCAAATTGGCTACTCACCGCTGTTTGTGTTTCCGCCAGTACCTTACAGCCATTATTGCAGCCCATACCAGCACAGGAAAAATAATAATACCTGGAAAACAAAATTCAGTCTAAGAATTCAGTCTCAGTAATGTCTAAGAATCTGTGATATTTCTTTTAAACACACCTACTAATGAATTGTCTCTCTCTTACAGTGTCTGCAGTTAGAATACTCACTCATTATGGGGATAACGATTGCTGCTGTCTTGTTCTCATTGCTCTTCTCTTCAGCTAGAGATAAGAGGGGATGCATTCATAAAACAACTAAATAGCTATCAACAAGGAGCTACAGTATAACCAGGATGGGGTTCTTCAAACAGGCCTGGCTATTGCGCAGGTCATTTGGGGGGGGAACAAAATTCAGTCTAATAATTCAGTCTTAGTAATGTCTAAAAACCTGTGAGGTTTTTTTAAACACACCCACTAATAAACTGTCTCTCTTACAGTGTCTGCAGTTAGAATACTCACTCATTATGGGGATAATGATTGCTGCTGTCTTGTTCTCATTGCTCTTCTCTTCAACTAGAGATAAGAGGGGATGCATTCATAAAACAACTAAATAGCTATCAACAAGTATCAATAGCTCTTGTAGGCTACAACAATAAAATAAAATTGAAGTGAAATACCTGTAAGAACGTATTGCAAACAGCTCTCCTTCAACTGACCAGACCCAGTTCCCTGCTTAAAGAAGACATTCCATTGACTGCAGAGCTTTGAGAAGACATATTTGCGTACTGCAGTTCTAGGTACACTTATCAACCCTAACGATGCGACCAAATAACATGCATGTGTTTGTATAGAGTTTCTGTGGTTGTACATACTGTACAAACGGTACATTTCATGACATTAGATTGTATATAAAGTAAGTGTGACATAATAATGACAATACCAGAATAGTGTGAACTACTAACCGTCTCATACGCAAAGGTCAGATTGAGGCAGCTGTCGGTGATCATTACGTTGTTGTTCATTGTTTTCACTGATGATGATTCATTCCCCCAATCGAAAGGTTTGTTCCTGCCTCCATACGCAATGACAGTCTGTAGGAGAGCACATGAGAAAATGCAGAGTATGCTTTAGACCACAGGAAATGTGGCCCCTACTGGCCCTCAAACAACCCGTTTTTTTGGTGTACCATCCATGGGCCTCCACGCCCAACCCTGCTTAGCTTCAGTGTAATGCACAGTGGGATGGTTAGCATAACATTGTGGGTATGCTGGAATTTGAAATGTAATAAAATAATACACAATCTAACTAGATCAACTAAAACATCATTTACCTGGTTATGGGTCACCTCTATTTCTGCGCCATTCGGAGGATCATAGCTGTATTCGTATAAGCCATCATTGGTCATCAAATGTTGACAGGAAGTTTTCACTTGCTTGCATGCTAAGGAAGTGAGGGAAGACAAGTTTATCGATGAAAAACTGACAAACGAACCTCCTCAGAAACAAGCAAATACAGTGGATGTATAGGGAAGCTGTTGAGTTTTGACATCCTAGTACAGTTGATCAAAACAACAGATAATATTATGTTTATAAGGACAGGCCTATTGTGCAATCCATTGTATTGGTAAAGTCCCTATCTTCGGGGGGGGGAGGGAAGATAGTTTTAAGAGTTACTTATAGAATGTTCAATGAATTAGTCCTTACCCTGAATCCAGAGAGTTAAGATTGAAAACATAAGGGGAAAAACCATGTACCGGTAATACATTTTTCCAGCGTGTAATATGTCCTCTGTTCCTCTATTCCTCTAACTTCCTTTTTCTAGTTCCTGTTAGGGTGGGTCTATTCTATGACGTACTAAACACTCACTGTAAATCATTCTTAATAATTTTAATAATCATTCTTCATCAACCCATCTGTCAAACGTTTAGCATGCTTAACACTTGAACTACAACATATGTATGTAAGTTCAAGTGTTAAGCATGCTAAAGGTTTAACGGAAAAAGGTGTAAATCATTTACTCTAAACGTCAGGTTAGGAATGCAGGTTAGGAAAGTTCCAGGATAGGCTGCGAGTACATATGAAGTACCTTCATATGTAATTCCCTTTGCTAGACACAAGAGGGCAGCCTTTCCCAGGCTTTCCTTTCTTCGCTGTGTCAAACATTACTTCAGTGAAAAAAGCAAAAACAAACAATACACCATATACACAATTCAGGCAATTAATCAAAGACTACTGTGTAAAACACATGGAAACATCTTGCCAGTCCAGAATTCACCCAGACACCCCTCAGCGGAAGATGTTGAGATCAATTCTCTACGAAGAAGGGTATAGGCCTACGACACCTTTCTCATCATGACCCATCACTATGGGAAGAGACAAAAGATGTGTTCACTTGAACATCAGTGAACTCATCATCCTTCACATACCATCCCTATCATTGTCTCCTGTGTGTCACACAAAACACAAATCAGATAGCCCATAGGGGCAGACAGAGTTAGAAACGACACTATACACTGGATATACGTATATCTGTTTGAGAAAAGCTGCACTTCTTCTGGTTCTACAGTAGCTAAAAACCAGAAGCGTTAACGCGTGGCAGTGGCACATATGGTCACCGTGTGTGTATATACTTGTGCACGTGTGTGTATGTGTGTGTGTGTGTGTGTGTGTGTGTGTGTATGTGCGTGCATGCGTGCGTGTGTGTGTATGTGTGTGTGTATGTGTGTGTGTGTGTGTGTGTGTGTGTGCGTGCATGCGTGCGTGTATGTGTGTGTGTGTATGTGTGTGTGTGTGTGTGTGTGTGTGTGTGTGTGTGTGTGTGTGTGTGTGTTGTGATAGAGAAGGACATCCTCCTGTTGTCTTTGGGAGCTGGGCCGTGGAGAGAGCGTGGCAGTCCTCCCATCAGATTCTGGGCATGAGAGCAGAGGGAGAGCAGTCCTGAGGGTGCTCAAAGAACCCTCTGTCATCTTACCCCTTCTCACACACACACACACACACACGCACACGCACGCGCACGCGCGCGCACACACACACACACACACACACACACACACACACACACACACGGACGCACGCACAGATAAAGCTGGGGCCGCCAGGAGCAGCACGCTTCATTTGCAGATTGCATTGCATCTTCTCTGGTCCAGCGAGAAAACACAGACAGGAGCCTGTGTCACTCAATCTGGGCCCCTCTCTCACTCCCTTAGATTGTCTATTTCTCTTCCTCTCTCTCTCTCTCTCTCTCTCTCTCTCTCTCTCTCTCTCTCTCTCTCTCTCTCTTTCTCTCTCTCTCTCTCTCTCGCCCTCTATAAGCATGCCCATCCATAGAGTCAGGGGAAACCATAAACAAAGTAGAATTAAACTCGAGCTGAATGTGTCAGGTTCTCATTGTGTAAAACGCGCCATAACACAGCTGTGAGAATGTCCGACCTATAACCTAGAAAGGCGAGAAGACACAAATTGGCAACCCTCACTGATTTAAGTACTTTCACATCCTCGCACAACGTGAATCACTTCCCGTTTTAATGACTAATGATGTTTACTAGGATCGTCGCTCCTTTACCTGACCTGCTCCCCCGTTGAAAAAGGGGATTACGAAAAGTGACAGAAGCTAAACAAAGCGTTGTGAATGTGCCTGACAAAGTTTTCCAGAGAGGAAGGCTGGGAAAGAATGGGGAAGGGGGGCGGGGGTTGGTAAGGAAGTGGGCTCCATACGATCATATGATCCATTTTCCATAGATATCGAGTGACAGTGGGAGGTATGCACATCCTGCCCCCGTGCCAGAGAGCCCCTCTGCTGTGGGACAGCATAAACACTGGAGTGCCAGAGAGCCCCTCTGCTGTGGGACAGCATAAACACTGGAGTGCAGGGAATGACGCAGGCCTGCCTATAAACACACATGAAGGAGCGCATGACTCGCCCCAGGGCCTACGCTAACAAACGGAACAGCTCCGGGTATCTCTCTACACGGATAGATACATGTCTATAAACACACGACAGGGTATGTGTGTAAATAATTACTATTCAACCACTCTATCTCTATCTCTCAACCCTATCCCACCCCCCCACCACACACACACACACACCCCTCCTCCAATCTCTCCTACCCTCCTTCCTTCCATCAGGGCAGTGCTGAGAGATAAATAGATGCCCTCCCTCCATCATTCTCTTTCACTCCATCTGGATGGGGGGGGGGGGGCGTGGGGGGTTGGGGGAGGATACAGTGGGTGGAGGGTTTCACTTGTGGAATTTGGAGGGATCCGGAACGGGGGGGGTTGGGGTGAAGGTTTAGTCGAGTGGGGGGCGGGGGGGTTGGGGGTCACTCCGGCTAGTTCTCCACACCACACCTTTCTATGCCCACCATCAAATAATGCGTCAGTTCTGTGTCCCCATATCTGTAACAGTAGAAGGTGAAACAAAGCCCTCCACCTCTCCTAGGTCTGTGAGTTCAACACAGGGAGGTGTGGGGGGGTGGGGGGGATCTGATCAGATCTATAACAATAGCACTGCTCTCCACTGGCTAGTACCCTGTTTGGCTAGTGTTTATATGGCTGCAGAGCAGTTTCAAAAATACACAGTGAGGAGAAAGAGCACAATGAAAACAGAAAAAGGCCCCTGGATTGAATCCATTTATGAAAACAATATCATGTTCACGGCCTAATGTGGTATTACGCACTTTGAGAGAGGCAGCAGTGTTTTGCACTCCCGTCACTGGACTGTAAACAGTAGCTTCAAATGCCAAAACCTCTATCAAACCATGAGCAGGACATTAGGCCTTTAAAATGGCAACGTCCCCAAATTCAACCTTAGATCTGTGTGAACCGTGGCTAAGAAAAACCTAACCTTTGATCACCTCTCTCTCGGAGGTGATCAAAGAGGACGCCTGGCGCTCGAGGACGCCCAGCACAGCGGTGGCCATTAGAGGTGCTTTGGTCTCAGTCCGTCTCTGCAGGGGGGCTGTAGGCACAGCCAGGACATCTGAAAGGCCCGTCTCCAGTCTCTACACTGGAGTTCCTGCCTCTCAAGCAGGTCTGTGGGGACGCCAACAGCAACGCACACGCTAATCACAACCGTCTGGGCTTCGCCGAGCGTGCCCGCCTCGACAGCACTGTGCCAGCACGTTCTGCTCTCTCACACACACTCTTACGAACACTCACGAATACGCAGGCACTTAACACACAAACACACACGTGCCAAAGCATGCACGCATGCACACGCACACACACACACACACACACACACACACACACACACACACACCAAATACACATGAACTCTCTCACATGCACACACATACCATGCACAATATGAACATGTACAAAATAAAGTGAATTACATGTACAGTCATAAGAGTATGTTCTTTATGTGTGCTACAAGTGGAGGTGGCATGGGAATTTGTAAAACCACAAAGCCCATACCTCATCCCCCCTAGCCTACCCCATATCTCGGCCCCTTCCTAACACAGCCAACCCCCATCCTCCAAACCACATCTCCCCTCTCTGCAATGCACAGGCAGAGAGCAACCTGAGCCTGCTGAGAAAGTCTTATAAAAGGAAGCAAATAAAACAATCCAATCAAGCACACCTCTCCCTCCCTCACACAGCTCAGGCAAACATTTGGAGGTCTGTCTGCCTGTGCCCCTGCCTAGGGACCTATCAGAATGCCTGAGGGGAGAGAGGTGCACTGTGGCTGGGTATGAGACACAGCAATACTCATCCCATAGTCATGCACTAGACTAGACTTTACAGTAGAGTGATGCACAGCTTATTCATATGGAGCTCAGTTCAGGAACGTCTTGCGCAATGGCAACAACTCACTTAGACAGCCCCTATTAATCTCTTTTCCAGCTGAATCTCCTGAGAGAGATCTTTGTCAAACAAACAAATCACTCTTTTTGAACTCTTGCCTTATGCTAAACTTGTTAAACTTTCCCTCACTCAGTATTTTTCTCCCCCTTCCAACCCCCCTCCCCTCTCTCCCCCTCTCTCACTCTCCCTCCCCCGCACCCCCACCGCACCCACTCTCTCTCTCTCTCTCTCTCCCTCTCTCTCTCTCTCTCTCTCTCTCCCCCCCTCTCTCTCTCTCTCTCTCTCTCCCCCCCTCTCTCTGTTGATCGGTGTTGGCGTCCTGTCCTGGGTGAATCCAGGGTAAGGGTGTCTTGTTACAGGAGTCCTGGCTCTTGGATAAAGCGCAGTATTGTGAAGGATAATCCTCAGAAACAATCAGGATTTCACACCGCTCTGTGTGTGTGTGTGTGTGTGTTTCTGGAGCCTCGCACACAAATATACACACAAATGCTTTTTTTCGAAATCCCCCCACACACCACAGGCACACATTCAAGCACACACCAACACTACAAGCAGGAGCATGTGTTGCACAGTGCACTCATGCGAAAGTATGTAGTCCTCAAATTACCAATTCTATACATTTGTGTCTACTGCAAGTTGAAACTCTTTCACAGCGGACCTGACTACCGACGAGTGACACTGGGACAGACGGCAGCGGGGGGGTATCAGTGCAGGAGATAGGCACTCGAGGCCTCCCCTATCACTCCCAATGTTTACGTAGGAAGCCAGCTCTTTAGCTGTCCGCACTGGAGTGAGCCATGTTGTTAAATAAACAGTCTTTTAAAGAGTTAACAGTCTTTGTCTGGCTAAAGCCGGTGTCTATCCCCCTATTGTGGCGTGGATCAGTAAGGTGTTGATTAGGGGGAGAACAGGTGAGCACACGCTTCTGGGAACACCATCCAAACACCCCGACACTGTTCCGACCTGCACACCTGGGGCCCTGGAATGTCTTCCTGCTGCTGTCATCATTCCTCCTCATTCCCAGAGAATTCTTCCATTGGTTTCCCCATTTGTCACTATTGCCAAAGGAGGGATAAATATAATTACAGGAGAGGTGGTGTCATAACTATAGCCACCAGATCACGCTAATAACCATGGTAACCAGGAGGCCACGGGACACTGTCTTTAGGCAATTACTATAAATGGCTACAGTATATAAACACTCATAAATAATGTCCTGTCTTGTGGCCAGGTGTTGGCTGACTCAATGTGCCATTGGAAACAGCTCAAAGAAAGAATGGTCTCTGATGCTGCGAAAACACCTTTCAAAGTGAGTCTAAGGTTAATAACTAGTTGGCTTACAATCTCTCCGCTTAACACAGATTATTCAGTTTGGCTTGTATTTACTGGCCTTCCACTTTTAATCAGACATGCTCTGCCTCTGCCCACCAAGTGTCGTCAAAGGATCAGCATTAAGTATTACATAACAACATCACAATGCCTTAAGAAACAGCCAATGACACACCAGATGGAAATATGCCAGGTGTGCAAGCTATTGTTCCAAACTAGTACTACTACTACTACACACACACACACACACACACACACACAGGTATACACACACACACACACACACACAGGCACACACACAGTCATACCCACTCCCACACCCACAGAGGAGTCAAGGCAAGGGCAGTGACACGCTCAGATTCACACTAGACACTGGTACACACACTGACACGAACACACACACAGAGGAGTCTCTGAGGGCAGCGTAGCCGATGCAGTGAACACACACACACAGAGGAGGTCTCTGTAGCTGATGCAGTGTTGGCTGTAAGACGTGTGACCTCAACCCCACAGGTTGTCCAAGTCCTCCTTGTTATTTCAGCTGTGTTCATGGGAGGACTGTAATTACCAGCACCAGGGTAGTGATGCCACCGTCCTCCCAGCTCACTGACATGAGCACACACACATTATTCACACCAATGAATTTCGTAGGACCTTTTTTCATTTTTTTGGTTCTGTATCGTCTGCAGAAAAGACCCCAAATACTGTTAACAAGTCACGTACTGTCAATGTATCCTAAATATCATCTGCGTGCAGAAAGTCTATAGCGTTACGTAACGTGGGCTTGTGTGCGTATCCCTTACATAGGGTAGAATGAAGCACCAGAATCGTTTGACCCCAGGGGGAATTAAGTACATGAGGTCCTCTTGAATAATGATGTCTGCAAAGCTGATAAATGAGTCGTTTCACGTTGCCCCTCTGTAAACATGGCCACCAGACAAGGGTGAGGCGATAACGTGTGTGAGTGTGAGGGAGTGTAGGGCCTGTGCTTCTTGACCCTGAGACTCTGGTGGTTCCTCCTTTCTCTTGTAGCCGTCACTGACACCTCACAACTTGGGAGTGTTTTTCGCTCTCATCCCGTTGTTTTTACATTCCAGTCTGTCTTTAAAGACCCACAATACATGACACACACACACACACACCCACGCACACGCACGCGCACACGCACACACACACACACACACAAGCAAACACACGCACACACACACACACACACACACACACACACACACGCACAAAGACATGCTGTCTCTCACCCTTCAGACAGTACAGTATAAACAGGTTGATATCTTTATCAACACTGTGTCTTGTCTTAGTCCTATAGATAAGCTTGTTTTTACTCCATGTTTTGTCATAGTCTAACACACTTGTTAAGACCATTTAACAATTCGTACCTGTACAGGATGTCTTATCTGTATGGGTGTGACATGTTTATGAGAGTATGTGTGTGTGTGTGTGTGTGTGTGTGTGTGTGTGTGTGTGTGTGTGTGTGTGTGAGTGCGGGTGTGTGTGCGCTCGTGTTCGTGTCTGTGTGTAAAGAGTCAAAGCAAAGTGTCTCCAATAACCTTGACAAAGACACTGTGGCCACATGTAGTGAGGGTAGCGTACCCTACCCTACCACGTTCTGTTTAAGGCCGGCACGGTAAAATAAACACGGAGACATTTTGGCGCCAGGTCTTATCAGGTAACCTTTTTCACTGTTTCGTAATCCCATCGCACCTCATTACCCACTGCATATACAACAGTATGACGTCCAGGCAGGTAAATAAGGGCCTGTGTTGTTTCCTCTCCTCAGTTTTGTAGCTGGATAGGGGACACCATAGGCCCTGGGGGTCACTGTTGTTGCTCTGCAACCAAAATAGAAACATATTATTTACATAAATCGCTCAGGGGGAAATGGCGACGTCCTGAAATGTTAGATAAAGGTTACGATCCTTCTTTAAAAGCTTGGCAGCAATCGGTGGAGGCAATTCCAGAGAGCTCTTTCCACATCTGAGTATTGTGTCTATAAATGGTCACTATAACACAATACCGTAGGGCAGATATTTTACAAGAGGCCAGTAAATGGAATATTTTGAGATAGCCGTTTGTTAAACACTCTCACGCCACATGTCCACTCGCGTTAGTCTGGTTCAAACGTGGTGAATGCTGCAACAACCCCGCTCGACGACAATTCATGAAGATGACGGAAAAATCCCCTCCGTCCATCCCTCCTCTACAGCTGCCCCACCTGTAGGCCTACACACCACGGCTGTGCCTGTACGCCCCAGCAGCGATGCTATCGCCATCAGATATAGAGAGGAGAGTCTACAGGTGTGTCTCAGGAATGTGCTGAACTGACGACGGTATGCGAGTGTGTGTTTGTGTGTGTGTGTGTGTGTGTGGTGGTGGTGGGGGGGGGGGGGGGTGCTGGGGTGCTACGTGTCTGAGGAGACACACACGTAGCACTCCGCAGGGTTCCCACGTCACACTGATTGTGATCGTGTCCCTGACGTTGGCCCGCAGGCCCTAGAGGCTGTTCCCTGGGTCAGTTCGGGGTGTGCTCTGTTTTCTGGCCGGCGTAACCCAACGAGCTGGCCCAACCTAATTAATCCCCACGGGGCTGCGTGAGGAGGGGAGAGACTGGGAGATGTGTCTATCTAGCCCTGCACTGGAGCACAGAGACTAATGCCTTTCACAGGCCTGCAGAAAAAGACACGACGTGCCCCCGTTCGCAGTCTCAAACGGCTGCAGTCAGTGCCTTCACAAACTGTCATTACTGGACAAGATGGAGAAATGTGCAGTGCAGAGGAGCTGAGGGAGCAGACCTGAACTCAAACATACTTAAGAGCCCATTAATCCCCTTTAATTCTATTAGGAATTGGGCTGCAGCTGGATAAGAAGTAAGAACCCCGCTAAATTCCAGAGACTACGTCTGTAATGCCACGGAGACCAGGGTAGAAATAGAAAAAGGCTTACTTTCCGAAATTAATATGCAAAGAAAATTCCCTCTCCACAGTCGGTTCAATTTACAACGTTAAGCCGCTTTCAAGTGTTCATAAACAATGATGACCATTATGACCTGAGGTATTTGGTGGACTGGGTGGGGTGTGGGGGGGGGTAAGCTGCATTTTTGTGATCTATTAAGAGGCCTAGGCTATTACATGACTTCAGAGGAGAAATCCTCCATGGAGTCTGGCGGGGGTTGAACATGCCTCAGTGATGCTATCCTCATCAGATAGACACGCGGGTATGATACAGGTGAGCTAGCTACGTGTCTACAGTCTGTCACAGGGTTCCTCCGCATTACAGATTTGGATCAACCGCCCCTATATCCGCTAACAGAGCCAGGGCCAACTAGTCTATTTTTAGCTCAGTTCTATTTGATTCACCACCCCCCCAAAAGAAAAATCCTATCAAACAAATTCCCCAGCCTCGGTATGGGGGAAGAAGGGGAGAAAGGGTGCTTTATTTTTCTTTCACAATGGAGCGTGGAGGCTGTAATGTGTTTCGCAGGGTTGAGATTAGAGCTCAATCAGCCCCATCTAAATGACCACAGGTCTGGGCTACTGTTCCCATGTGTGCCACATGCCACAGCCGCAGCCCTGAGTGAGAGAGGGCTGGCCTGCTGGAGAGGCCTGTCAACCAGGACGCATGCTGCAGTCTGTCTGAGTCTCCCCGCTCTCTCTCTCTCTCCGGAGGGAGCGTCTTCCTCCGCTTGTCAACCTCCGTTCATTTTAATAAGAGCCATGGGTTAGTGTGGAAGAAGAAGAAGTCATCCACGGAGTGAACCAGATGTCATGTTTGACAGGGTGTAGAAGCTCAGTAGAGCACATAGCTGTCGTGTGCTCACTCAGCCACGCACACACGCACACGCACACATACACGAACACACACATGTATACACATATACACACACACACACACACACACACACACCAAGAGCCTAGACAGGAACAGATAGACCAAAACACTCACGCAAGCACGGGCATATACATTGCTTGGGAACAGAATGTGTCTCTAAGTAACAGTATTATGAAACAAAACAGGCCTGAAAACCACCGTCACATTCCTTCCCACCCCGGAGCCCCACACCCATGTTCCCCCCCTCATTCCCTCCCTCCCTCCCTCCCCCTGCTACCCTTTCCTCATTGCCAACTGCTCCATTACTCCTTCCCTTCATTACTGAACCTCTTCTCCCTTCGTCCCCCCCTTTTCCTTGCATGCCAGCCCCCCTTACCTCACCTCCACTCACACCCATTACTGCAGTCTTTCCTCCCTCTCTCTCTCTCTCTCTCTCTCTCTCTCTGATCTTGGCTGTCTTTTCTTCTCCTCACAGCCTGGAAGTGGATTGGAGAAAAAGAAAAGAAATGAAAGAAAGGCCTAGACCTCCCCAACCTCTATCTGGCCAGGCATCGCCATGGCAGCATGACCCCAGAACAGCCCAGCATGCTCTGCTGCACTCCAAAAGAACTGAGAGAGAGAGAGAGAGAGAGAGAGAGAGAGAGAGAGAGAGAGAGAGAGAAGGAGGAGGGGGAGAGATAGAGAAAGAGAGCAGACAGGGCTAGAGGTGGTGGGAGAAATTAAAAGCTTCCCACTTTTCGGGAATACTTCACTGGAGTATTCAATGTATTCAGATTTTAGATTTAACTAAAGCCTTCCCTTACCCATGCACTGAATGACACTGGTTGTGTGTGTGTGTGTGTGTGTGTGTGTGTGTGTGTGTGTATGTGTGTGCGTGTGCGTGTGACTGACATGGGGTTGATAAGGAATATCAATAGGCAATAAGAAGTCAAAAAGATTCAACATTCATTTTTATTGGTTTGGTTTTTTGAGTACAGTGGTTATTTCAGCCATTCTGGCATTCACAGAGACAACAGAACAATAACACAATGTAAAACTGGAAACAAGAAATATAGCTTTCTGATAATATCTCTGGCTCAGTCTAGTCGTTATGACAAGATACAACAACAAAAAACTCTCCGTACCTGATCAACACATACACAAACAATATATAAACAGGTAAAAACTGTCCAAAATGGCACTAATACTTTTTGAAATTCGGCGTTTATAAAAGGACATCGCTATTTACATTCAATTTGAATAATTATCATTTTGAAAAAAAACAAAAAAACAAATATACTGTATGAGACTGACACACAAATGGAGAAATAAAAAACACTGATTATTCAAACTTGAAATAAAATATATAATATATCAATTACTATTAGAAGGTTCCATTACATAGTTCAAGTGCTATTAATAGAAGTACACATGGGAACCTCCGGACGAGGGCCAGGTCGGCTCCCCTGTGAGAGTGGTATAACTCAAGGTGCAGCTCAGAGGTCAGGGGTAAAAAGGTCAAAGGTTACGGGGAGGGGGGGGGGGGGGGGGTCGTGTTCAGTCGTGTTGTAGCTCTGCCTCTGAGACGCAAAGTTCAAAGTGGTTAGTAGTACAGAAACGGAGAGTGAAGGGGTTGGGGACACAACCTGGGAAAACAGGTTCCACCGCAGTCACTCCTGGGTTACTGACGAGAACGACAAAAGATACACGGTTTATAGCGACGTGTTCCTTTCTTTTCTCCTTTGTCCATGACAATGCTCTGTTAGTTGCTCTGCAGTAAAGGGACAGAGCAGTGTGAACGGGGGGGGACTAATGGTGGAGGATGGACAGGACGTGAAGCCAGTGCTTGGTCCTTACTGCTGCCAGTTTGGTCACATGGTCCTTTATTGGTGCGAGTTTGGTCACACAATAACGAGCGGGTCGTTCCGTTTCTCCGAGGTCTGATGATGTCACAGTTCACAAAGTCCAGCTGATGACGTGGATATCCAGAAGAGGCATCCCCGATGACCAATCCAAATATAACAAGTGACACTGACCATGTAGTATTGAGCCTAATGCACTGACCACTAGCCACCATGACAGGAAAAATAAACATAATCAACTTATATAACCTGGGAAAAATCATCATCATTAGCAGCTTCATCTAAAACTCCATTTGAAAAATAGATACATTTGTTTTCATATATAAAAATATCTGTAATATTACTATGCATTTCTCCTCTGTGGACGGGTTTCATCTACATTCAGGTGTAGATTCACTTGTGTGTGTGTGTGTGTGTGTGTGTGTGTATGTTAGATGGTAGTGTGTGTTAGTGATAAAGGTGTAGCCCTGTGTGTGTGTGTGTGTGTGTGTGTGTGTGTGTGTGTGTGTGCGTGTGTGTGTGTGTGTGTGTGTGTATGTGTATGTGTGTGCGTGTGCGTGTGTGCGTGTGTGCGTGTGTGTGTGTGTGTGTGCGTGTGTCAATGTGTTTGTCAGAGCAGGTGTGTGCTAGATTGTTCTCTATGTCCATCTTTCTTTCTTCTCTTCACCACTTCTCTCTCTCTCCCCCTGATAGTTTCCCTCTCACTTTCTTCACAATTCTTTCTCTCCCTCCCTGTCCCTCACACATTCACTGCTCACCTGTGCTATCTGACTCTCTCTCTCTCTCTCTCTCTCTCTCTCTCTCTCTCTCTCTCTCTCTCTCTCTCTCTCACTCCATCTCTCTCTCTCTCTCTCTCTGAGACCCATCCTCCATGTGGTTTGTGGTGGGTGGGGAGTGTTGCTGCTAGCAGACGGTCTGTTGGCTGGACAGAGGGCTCTCCAGGGACATGCTGTTAGGAGACAGGTCTGGATGGGCAGTCTTGAACATGGAGGAGATGTAGAAGGCCTGCAGACAAACACACACACACACACACACACACACACACACACACAAAACACACTGTCAGTCAAACAATACAGGTATCTCAGACTGCCAGTGAGTGAGAAGTTATATTGTTCAGACTGAGGATGACAAGAGAGAGAAAGACCCAGTCAGTCAAGCCAAACAGGTATAGGGAAAGTGATTTAGTGTCATTGTTTGGGCATAACTGACTGTACAGTGTACAAGTTCATTTATTGCCTATCCTCCCATCCTACAACTCCAATATGGACGCCGACCGGGACGTTCAGATACGTACCACCCAGTAGGCGGTGAGCCCGCCCTGGATGAAGCCGGCGATGACGTCGGTGGGGTGGTGGCGGTAGTCGGAAATGCGGCTCAGTCCCGTGTACACGGCCAGCATCATCAGGAGGAACTGCAGCAGCGGACGCAACAGCCGAGCCCCTCGCCATGACAACCGCGCCTGCAGGTAGAACTGGGAGGGGAGTGGAGGGATCAGGTCATGTGACTGTATTGTAGTGCTACAAAATGAATCTTACGTAGGTGTGTGTGTACAGGTTTGCGTGAACGTGCATGTGTCTGTGAGACAGTGTGTGCAGACTGCAGAGTAGCCTGCTCGGCACACACACATAATACACACCGAACCACCCGCCCACCCACACACGCACACACAGGGAGGGAGAAAGAGCTGACAGAAGTCCATTAGCAGTGGCTCAGTAGCCTTAAACTTCACTCATCTATCTTCCCTTCAGAGGCGATTATTACTACAGTAGAGGAGGAGCACCAGTGAGAGAATGAGGGGGGGGGGGGGGGTCAGAGGTTGACTGATATGCATGGGCTGTTTCTGAGGTGGATGTCTGGGCCTGACAGAAGGACCAAGTGGCTTACATTCCTCTGGCTGGGTGCTGTGGGGGGGGCTGGGGCTGGGGCTGGGACTGGGACTGGGGCTGGGGCTGGGGCTGGGGGCTGGGGCTGGGACTGGGACTGGGGCTGGGGCTGGGGCTGGGGCTGGGGGCTGGGGGCTGGGGCTGGGACTGGGACTGGGACTGGGACTGGGGCTGGGGCTGGGGGCTGGGGGCTGGGGCTGGGGCTGGGGCTGGGACTGGGACTGGGACTGGGACTGGGGCTGGGGCTGGGGCTGGGGCTGGGGGCTGGGACTGGGGCTGGGGCTGGGGCTGGAGCTGGGGCGGCTCACTCGGCTCACTCTCCTGTCTGTTAGCAGGTGTCACTCTTCCTGGCCTAAACAGTAGCAGCTGGCCCAGGGCCCTGGTGGCATGTTTGCTGCAGGTCCTCTCACATTGTAAACGCTCCAGTCTGCACTAGGTAACACTCCAGTCTGCACTAGGTAACACTCCAGTCTGCACTAGGTAACACTCCAGTCTGCACTAGGTAACACTCCAGTCTGCACTAGGTAACACTCCAGTCTGCACTAGGTAACACTCCAGTCTGCACTAGGTAACACTCCAGTCTGCACTAGGTAACACTCCAGTCTGCACTAGGTAACACTCCAGTCTGCACTAGGTAACACTCCAGTCTGCACTAGGTAACACTCCAGTCTTCACTAGGTAACACTACAGTCTGCACTAGGTAACACTCCAGTCTGCACTAGGTAACACTCCAGTCTGCACTAGGTAACACTCCAGTCTTCACTAGGTAACACTACAGTCTGCACTAGGTAACACTACAGTCTTCACTAGGTAACACTACAGTCTGCACTAGGTAACACTACAGTCTGCACTAGGTAACACTACAGTCTGCACTAGGTAACACTACAGTCTGCACTAGGTAACACTACAGTCTGCACTAGGTAACACTACAGTCTGCACTAGGTAACACTACAGTCTGCACTAGGTAACACTACAGTCTGCACTAGGTAACACTACAGTCTGCACTAGGTAACACTACAGTCTGCACTAGGTAACACTACAGTCTGCACTAGGTAACACTACAGTCTGCACTAGGTAACACTACAGTCTGCACTAGGTAACACTACAGTCTGCACTAGGTAACACTGGCTAGCAGGAGGGAACCACAGCACAACAGGGGAATAGGATGGAGGGAGGAGAGAGGAGAGGAGAGAGAGAACAAAGAAAGAGGCCCTTCTTTTCCTCTCGGGCCACTCAACTGTTCAATGCCCCCACAACTTTTTCTTTCTCCCTCTTTCTCTCTCTGTCCTTTTCTGATCAGTGGTGGATGAGGCCTTGCTTTCATTTTGACATCAATAGAGAGTGGGGGGGGGGGGGTGCAATGGTGTGAAGGACCAGAGGAATCTTTTAACAGACGTTTCTGAATGGTGACTTTTTTTTGGGCCAATTGAAATTTCATGAGTATGATCTATTTCACTTAATTTCATACATTTTTACTCTAAGGGTTTTAATGAATTATTCCAGTCACATTCTGGACTATAATTAGGGGACTTAATGAAGAGGAATACATTAGGTATGTGAATATATTATGGTAAACCGTGTGCTTTTGTCTTGCTCCAACTGTCATTTTTTCTTCTGACTGCTGGCCAGTATAGAGAAGGAAAAGCAGAGAGCAGGACAGAGAGAGATGGAGAGATGGAGATGGAGGGGGGATTCTTGTTGAAAGAAGCCTGTCGATCTCTCAGCAGGCACAGCCACCCCCCCCCAACCCCCCACCCTCGCCTCCAACCAGACCAAAACAAGGACTCCTCTGTCTGCTTGGTCTCTTCATCTATTCATGTTCCCTCTGGAAAACGTTCTCTCTCTCTCCCTCCCTCCCTCCCTCCCTCCCTCCCTCTCTCTTTCTCTTTCCATTTGAGGCAGGATGCCTTTTGAGAGTTGCTTTTCTCAATGGCCTACTCTTTTTGCATGTACAATGTGTGTATGAGTGAGGGTATGTGTGTGTGTGTGTGTGTGTGTGTGTGTGTGTGTGTGTGTGTGTACGTGTGTATGTGTATGTGTATGCATCTGACTAACTGAAGTGAAAGTGAGAAGTGAAAGTCATAAATGTATCTTTCAACCTTGGACTGGTGTAATGCAGCCATTACAGAACAAGCCATTGTGAATGTCACAAAACTATTTCTGTAGCCACAGGCGTGCATGTGTGTGTGTGTTTGTGTGTGTGTACGTGACCAATCATCTGTGACACTTACTGCCAGGTAGAGCATGGTGTACATAGCAAAGGAGGCGTGGCCTGAGAAAAAGGATTTCCTGTAAGAAAAAAGAATGGTGTTATTCATTAACTCCTTATCGATACCTGTGGCAACAAGCTTGCATGAAAACACGGAGCACACGCCTATGTTTCCCTGTTCTAAACAAGCTCATGCAAACACTCATGCTACCCTGCCTACGCATTGACTCAGCCAGACAGACAAACACTTTACACACAGAGAGGAAGTGCACTAATTTAATCTCTCACACTCACACACTCACTTACTCACACACTCACACACTCAAACACTCACACACTCAACTCACACACTCACACACTCACTCACTCACACACTCACACACTCACACACTCACACACTCACACATTCATACACTCACTCACTCACACACACCCTCCCACACCCTCCCTCAACCTCCCTCCCCCCACTGACCTGGCCTCCTCCACCATCTTGTGGTTGGGCTGCTTGCAGGTGACCTGGGACACGTAGCTGCCAGGGGCGCAGTTGAGGGAGGCGTAGGTGATGTTGCACACGGACAGGAAGTTGGGCCGGAGACGACCCACGCTTAGCTTGGCCATGTTGGTGAGGGATTGGCCCACGCAGCAGCCGAACAGGAAGCTGCCCAGCTCCTTGTAGAGGCACGACACGTAGTGGTTACGCACAAAGGCCCGCGAGTTCACCCCCCGGAAACGCACGCGGTAACACTCGCCCAGCGCAATCTGACCGGGAGGGAGAGACAGAGAGAGAGGAGTGAGTGAATAAGGAGAGAGGAGGAGGATGTAACGTTAATTTTACTCTTACAATTGCTCTTATTTGCACCTGCTGTTTATTTGTATCTGCTGTTGTGTTTTCAGTTACTATAAATGTATCTGTATGCATTTCTCTCCTTCTTGTTGTGTTTTTCTTTTTGTGAATATGCATTGAACTGCCTTTTTGGATGTTTGTGAAGGAAATAATAAAAATCCTAATCGAAAAAGGAGGAGGAGGATGGGGATGGGGGTGGTCAGAATCACAGTCAGAATCACATATGCACCTCAAATCATGTGTGTAAATGGCGGGAAAGAATTGAATAAATGCATCTACATGAAGGGTCATTCTGGTCTCATGTCTGTCTGTCTGTCTGTCTGTCTGTCTGTCTGTCTCACCGTGAGGCCTGTGATCATGATGCCCCCAGCTATGAGCAGACTGTCTGGGATGGCCTCTCTCTCCAGGAAGGGGTAGGTGATGCTGGAGTCTCCACAGAAGAAACCCCTCCTGTATGGAGTCACTGCCTTCAGCTCACAGGCAAAGAACGGGATGGAAGCTGGAGAGGAAAAAAAGAGAGAGAGAGAGAGAAAGAAGGGGTCACAAGGTGATCAAGACAAAGGTCGTCTTCTCCTGCCTCATCTGGGGAGGGATTAATGTAGGTGCAACATGAGGAGGGGGCAGGTCTCTAACAGGCGTGTTAGTCATCCACTGACGGGATCAGTATTCAAGATCCCTCAAGGATCGAGTGTCCCTCATTCCTCACATAACTCCATCAGAGAGGCCGTGACTGTGGAAGGACCAAGTGGCTTACATTCCTCTGGCTGGGTGCTGGGGGGGGCTGGGGCTGGGGCTGGGGCTGGGGCTGGGGCTGGGGCTGGGGCTGGGGCTGGGGCTGGGGCTGGGACTGGGACTGGGACTGGGACTGGGACTGGGGGCTGGGGCTGGGGCTGGGGCTGGGGCTGGGGGCTGGGGCTGAGGATTGGGCTGGATTTGCGGGATGGGGATGGGGCTGGGGCTGGGGCTGGGGCTGGGGCTGAGGGATGGGGCTGAGGATGGGGCTGAGGCTGGGGCTGGGACTGGGACTGGGGAATGGGGCTGAGGATTGGGCTGGGTTTGAGGGATGGGGATGGGGCTGGGGCTGGGACTGGGACTGGGACTGGGACTGGGACTGGGACTGGGACTGGGGGCTGGGGCTGAGGATTGGGCTGGGTTTGAGGGATGGGGATGGGGCTGGGGCTGGGGCTGGGGCTGGGGCTGAGGATGGGGCTGGGGCTGGGGCTGGGGCTGGGGCTGGGGCTGAGGATGGGGCTGGGGCTGGGGCTGAGGATGGGGCTGAGGCTGAGGGCTGCGGCAGAAGACTACCAGAAGGGGAGAGACAGTGCACTATGACAGTGCTCTATGGATAATTCAGGAGGAGAAAAACAGAGGAGAGGGAGAGGGTGTATTAGACTGAAAATTACACAGTGGTGAAAGCAAATGGATTTCCAGTAAGCTAATATAGCCTGTGAATGTACAGACCTGTAATACAAGTACCATGTAGCATACAATAAAGCACTGTTCCAAAGAGGAGGATCAGATAACAATGGTCCAAAACCATGGGCTTATTATGTTATTATTAATAATAATAATGGTAATAATAATTATAATTATAATAATAGTAAGAGTACGGTAATAGTAATAATAATAATGTTTTCTTTCTTTTGCTGATGTCTTCTTTGTTGTTTAGGTTTTTAATCTTTATTTTTTTTGCACTGTATTGTACAGCACTTTGGGCAGCATTATGTATGTGCTATATAAATAAATCTATATAAATACATTTATACAGACATTATATACACATAAATACATTTATATAGACGTTTTTTTCTAAGCCCTGAAGACGCATCTGATAGCACATTTGTTTTGTTTTTATTGCTATAATTTCCCTTCATTATTACCCTGTTGGTTTCCTGGTTAGTAACCAATTAATCGGATTCCTGCAGTATGCCTAGGGTTGGTCAAGGTCTGGCTTTCTTAAGCAAACACACCTCACACTCTGCTGGTGAAGGTTCACTGGATAAAAACCTTGTGCAACACTTGGGATGGTGACATGGGGAGATGGAATCCAAAGCGAGCTGACATGTCACTTTTCTCCACAGTACTCATAATACATGTACACTACTTGAGGACTTCCAACTAAAACTCGTCGTCCCTCGTGAGAGTGCTCCCTACAGCCCAGCCCCCTTACCCCCGTGTTGTCCCCGATCCCATGCCCCCCACTCCCCTCCATCGACCCAGGGAGAGCATGGGACTAATCATTAACCTCTCTCTCATCGCAGGCCTGGAACAGACCCAGGCACAAACACTGGGCCTGCCAGGGAATCTCTTAGACTACGTGACAGGGGGGAGGGGGAGGGGACATGTGCACACACGCACAGTCGCTCTCACACACATACACACACACACACACACACATGCACAGATACACGCAGACACACACACAGACATGAACACACACACACACACACGCACAGACACACACACACACACACACACACACACACACACACACACAAACACACAAAGACACAAACACTTGAGCCCATTTGAGACTCTAGTCTAGATCAATAAGAGGAGACTGACAGCAGTATGATACAGGTCTCAGTGACCTCAGAGATTCTCCAGCAGATTCTCAACCTGTAAGACCCCAGCAGGGCTACTATTCATAGACTCCCCGTCAGCCTAAATACTTCTCAAACCATATTCGCTCAATCTCTGATACAACACTGCATGATACCAAGAGAGTTTGTTATTACCGATATTACTATTATTATATATTTTTTATCCCAGTAAGACAGGGTCTTAGTGACCTCCTCAGTTCCAGGAAGTTATGAAGAAAGACCAAACACAGATAAAGGCATATCCTCTGGTTTAAGAGAAGGCAGGAGGAGGGAGGGTAAGGGAGGGAGGGACAGGGAAAAACACGTTGCAGCCAGATAGCAGCTAAGTCTCTGACGGAGGAGGCGATAGCGCAAACATCTGACCCTGATCTCTCACTGATCTCCTCCACCCATTGCCAGCATCACACGCTCCCCATTTCAGCCACGTTTACAGACACACACACACACGTACACACGCACACACAGGTGCACTCTACAATGGCCTATAATGCACACACCAGCTCTAAGCTCCAGTTTCAGACAGCCCCAGTCCCAGTCAGCCTCTTACACCAAACCAGGATAACAAATATCGCACAGTAAATGCAGTCTAAAGGCCTCGTACAGCCACAACTCAGCACCAGGGCAGATGACATGACACTGACAAGCCCAGTGGACAATAGAAAGTTGCAGTCGGGTCATGTGACGAAGGCTCATACAGCTATGATCAGCCTAATAAGGTTGATGTCAGGTAAACACATTAGAACAGAGTTTCCTAAACGTTGAGTCAATAATCATTTGGTTGCATGATCAAAGGGGATCACTGGGCATTAATTCTGTTGACTCTGTGACTCACAAGAAAACTCCTCACGGACTAGCCTGATCAGAATCAGCGTTCTACATCACTATCGGATTTCAGGTAGTTAGGCTACCCAAAGATACCCACTATCTGGTGAAAACTCTGTTTGAGGAAATTCCTGTATCCTAGCCTGTGTGGGTGTGTGTGTGTTTGTGTGTGTGTGTGTGTCCAGTTATCTATTTTCTTCATGCTTGGGCAGGAGTGAAGAGATATGGCCTAAGCGCATCCTAACCCTGTCAAACCTGTAGTAGAGTTCCAGGATGAACCCATCACAACTTCCCCAAACAGGGCGGTCTGATCCCCCCCACCCCCACCGCCACCCGACGCTGACAGGACGTCACCTTTGACCCAGATGTTAATATCGGTCAGCAGCTGACTTCAGTCACTGTCACTGTTTGGCAGGGCCCAACCGTAGCACTTAGACTGGCATGTCACTCTCTTTCAAATACCAGACAGGTCAAGGACTTTTGGTGACCGCACATTCAATTCCACTTCTGAGGAAGTTCTTTTTTTTTCTTTCTGTGTTTTAATAGTTATTCATTTGACACTAGCTCATAAAAAATAAAACTTCCCCTTACAAAGCCACACACACTGTCAGGGTCAGTGGATGTATGAAAAAGCACGATGGTCTTTCACTCGGAAAACAAAATGACACGTGTGAAAGTACTATCTATCTATCCATCCATCAACCACATGACTCCCCGCCTCATCTGGGGGCTATTCTGAGAAGACCTTACGGGGTCTTCTCAGAATAATCTATGTTGTTCTGGGTTGTCGGCCCGCTAATGGACAATGTCTCCATTACCGGCGTCATAAAAGTGTCATGCTTGGTGGTCGTGTCGTGGGTGCGTACCCTGTAGAGGGTCATTTCAATACTTTCAGAGCGTAATGGGAGCCATCAAGCACTCAACCTGCTAACAGCAAGTTTATGACCTCCACCAAGTCAATGATGTATTGACTGTGCCGCAAATAATATGTGTGCGCTGTTTGTTTCCCCATCTCTGTGTAAAGTCCATAAACAGGAATAGATGAAATGGCTCCAACCCAAAGGTCTGAACAAAGCTCCACAAACACAACATAGACACCCTAACCCTAACCCTAACCTGATAACAAAATACAAACCTCAATCCAAACAGCACAAACTTGAGCTCCTGAAGACAAACTTCTCACACATACCACTGAGAAACCATCAAGATCACACACACATGCACATGCACACGCACACACTCACACACACACACACACACACACACACACACACACACACACTCACAGACACAGACGCAGACACAGACACAGACACTCACACACACACACACACACACACTCACACTCACACACACACACACACTCACACACTCACACACACACACACACACACACAGACACACACACACACACACACACACACAACAAATGTGTTATGATAGATAACACACACCATACAACTACACTATTCATCCTCACAACTCCTAAACAAGCCACAGGTCTTAGGCCTCAGCCCCCAGTAAAGCTCAGGGCTTTACACTGCCTCCAAACTGTTTCACAACAAGACACAAAACACTCCAGCCAACCTCTCCAATCATCAGGCAGCTGTGAGTAAACCTCCGCACCTGGCCAAGACAGGCACACACGACGGAGCAGAACAGTGGACCTGCTAGGGGAACCAGAGAGGGGGAGACTCACTCTCACACACACACACACACACACACACACACACACACACGAACGCAAGCCAAATGGGCTGGACCCAGCTCTCAAAGTGGGAATGCTTTCAAATAGTCAAAGGGAGAGAGAGAGAGAGAGAGAGAGAGAGAGAGAGAGAGGCAGGGAGGGAGGGAGGGAGCAGGAGGGAATGAGAGGAGAGGGGATATGTGCCTCTCACTCTTAGAAACTCCTCTGGTTCTAATTTACACTTCTATGACCACAGCCCAGAATGAGCTCACTGTGAGGCAGAACAACAACAACGACGAGAGGAGAGAGAAAAAACAGCCACGGAGAAAGGGAGTACAAGACAGAGAGGCAGATGGGAGTTATTTAAGCCGATGCTTTAAGGGCATATTGCTTAACGTGTACCAGTCAATAAAGCGTCAAACTAAAAGTAGGATAGAAAAGCATAACCAGGAGGGGTACAAAATGGATGGACGGAACATGAGAAAGGAGATGGTCAGAGGTTAGGGATGAGAGAGGGGGGGAGGAGAGGGGGAGAGAGAGAGAGTGAGAGAGAGAGTGGGAACGGGGAAAGAGAGCTATTGAGAAAGGAGAGATGTGGCGAATGCTTTCTGTGGAGAAAGGCAGACGGAGGCGATTAGTGGCGGTTCTGGAATGTGAGGGTCAGAGATCTGGGCTCTGCTGGGACCCGCTCTGTAAACAGGACCCCGCCTCATCCAGCAGAATCCCCCTTTAACACACAAACACACAAACACACACACACACACGAAACAGATACACAACCATATAAACCACGCTTACACACACAAACAACCAAACACACCACAAAACCCCAACCAACCTCAACTAACCAAATAAACCACCCTGGAGCCAGCAAACCACTCGAAACCAAAACAACCACACAGACTGGCATCCAACCAGACAGGCCTCTCTAACGCACAGACCCTTCAACAGTGCGTTACTGGTGTCGACGGATGTAAATATTAGTATTAGACATCTACCCAACCAGGGGGGTATTCCACGTACGTTGATTAGTATATTCGCGATTAAAAGGAAAGCCTTGTTCAGGCAACTCTCGATTGGGATTCAAGCCTCAAGTGATTCCTCGAATGAGAATCAGGCTTGTGTCATCAATGTTCACGCAAGCCCGAATTGGAAAATTCTCGATTTGGGCGCCTGCCCGCATTTTGTTGTCTGATGCTTGTACTCTAATCTAAAAATGTATGTTTAAAATGATGGTGTAGGCTAATTTATTAGAGAACTGACATAACTACAACGGTGTTTGAAGGCTTTCTGTAAATGATGTTCTTCTAGCATTGTTCTGAAGGATTGGTTGCGTAGCAACCAAGCAGCACATTTTTTGAGCCACATTCATGGAACAGAACTCGAGCTGAAATTATCACGAATTATCAAAACTAGCCAGGATTGGCTCTAATCGCCGTTCTTGGAATAGGGCCCAGGCATAGCCCAAGGTTTGTTGTGCGACAACTACCATGGCCCCAATCACACATCACACTCTCCTTCCACATGGTGGATGTGGCCTGGCAGTGACACACTTGGGAGGAGTGACACCCTGGACTTTGGACAGCCCAAGTGCCCCAGCAGGACCCACCACCTAGACTAGACCAGGGGACAGAGGAAGGTACCTCAACAGGACCTCTGGGGTCCAGACTAGACCAGGGGACAGAGGAAGGTACCTCAACAGGACCTCTGGGGTCCACACCAGGGATTCTGGTCTCCCCACCTCCGCTTTAAACTGCTTGTTTGTCATCTGGAGGTCAATCTTGCAAGGAAAGGGTCTAAAGGTTTACTGAACCATGGAGAGGTGATGCAATTCTAATCTTAGTCAACTCTGTAATCCCTAGCGATAGCAGAATGTATCATGTTTTACTGTACTTCAACTGTTCTACAGCATGCCTACAGCTGGACAGCATGGGCTTTGACTCAGGCTCAAGGTACAACACGGTACAGTAGGGTATCTGTACAATGTGTCTGTTCCAGTAAAGGCTCTTCTGTGTGTCTGTGAATGATTTCCCTTTCAGATTGAGACAGTGACAGTGACAGTGACAGTGTGTTGTTCATGTTTCACCCACACGTTTGAAGACAAAGAGAGTCTTTGAGTACAAGACTGACAGGTAGTCAGGCGGTTTAGAACACACACACACACACACACACACACACACACACACACACACACACACGCACACACACACACACACACACACACACACACACACACACACACACACACACACACGCGCGCGCGTTCGCAAACAAAGGAGCCAGGTAAATCTCAGACAGGAGATGAAGTCATTGGCACACCAGGGCTGTGATTATGATTAGTAAACCATCATCCGCTCCACTGCTAATTAAATGTTATTGTGTGTGTGTGTGTGTGTGTGTGTGTGTGTTTCCTTTCTCCCAGCTCTTCCTAGGTGGGCTGATCCAGGTGGTACAGTACAGTACAGTGCAGGATGGGGGTGTGGGTAAGGGTGGTCCCTCCTCCTCTCTCCAAATTGGTGGGACTGTTCTAACTGGGCGCCCTGTTGTGTCTGCCCGGATGGCAGTACAACAGGACTGATCAGGGAAGAACAAAGACAGAGTGAGACTGTGGAACAAAAACAGCCCTGAGGAATCTCCAGTGTCGCTCTGATATCATCAGCATCTGCTGCAGCTGGACCAGACATGGGCACTATTTACCCAC
>NC_137675.1:65565589-65665589 GCF_963989245.1 Nansenia antarctica | reverse complement strand
TTAATGTCATCCTTACCTATAAACACGCATAGTACATCCAAACCGACCAACATCTTTCGCTTAGTGCAGAATGAATTTTCCGCAGGTTCCGCGAGGATGTGATTCTTCCCAGCGCCGTTCTCCTTCATCGCCTCCCCGGCTCCCCCGGTGTCGGCTAAGCGCTGCTGGAGCTCAGCGTCCCGAGGAAGCGTGTTGGTGTGGGTCGAGTTGAACTTTTGCATGTTTTTCCTCGTTTTCCTCTAAATCAAAACGTTGTTATATGACAATGAAAATCCCAGAACATTCAGTCCATCCGTCGTTACAATAATAAAAATGATTGATGGTTAGCTAAAACCATGTCCAACCACAAAGTAAAACTTGACAGGTATCACGCTACCTGACTGTCAGTGAAATTCAAGACAAGTTCAGAGACATGTAAAGTTGAACTAAAGTGAGAGAAGTTCGCTGGCACAAGTTCAGTGATCAGATTTGCGAGCTAAACGTGCTAAAGCGAGCTAACTTCTCCACGGACTGTATTGTTTTGTGTCATTAACAGTCTTCAGCTAGCACCTAACGTACATCATGAGGCGCGCGAAATCAATCAAATCATTCCCATAAAAGCTTTCGCGAAACACGCACTGTTCGATTTCTCTGTCAACTTCTAAACTTGCGTATGCCATTCCCATTCCACTATTCCCAAAGCGCCCTCTCGTTACTGTGTTGCTACACTTTTCCGTTCCCTCGCATATGTCCCTCCCAAAACCTAGACAGACTTCACGTTTGTTTTGATTTGCAAATGCTATACCTCTTCTGCTTCAGTCGCACCCTCTGACAACCCACCCATCTATCTCCCCTTTTCTCTGGGCACTTACGCCCGTCCCCCGAGTTTCCCTATACTTAATGATTAACTGTGAAATGCTCACAATATGCACGCTACGAGTCATGTTTGATTGATTTGACTGAATTATCTGTATTATTATTTTATTTAATAAATGTTACATAGGCCTACACTTTCACCAGATAATAAAATACGTTTGGAGTTATCGAGCACATACTATTCTATATCCTCAACATATTGAAAAGAAAATACATCAATCCCCACATAAAAGAGCCCAAAGTACTGGAGGGCATGTCACTTTAAATCTGAGCCCAGTAGGCCTGCCTTTATTACAGCAATTACCAGTTCTTTTTTTACTTACACTACTTATTTGTTATTGATTAATAACACACATTAGTTTCAGTGTTTAGATGAGATTGTCCTTTAGTGCTCAAACTGTTTGGCAGAGACTTCATCATTGATTCAGAGTCTCTGATGAGCTTTTGCAGTAGTGAAGGAAGAGAGTGCCACCTTGTGTTTCCTAGAGTTAGGAAAGAGGCACAGAAAGGTGCTTCTCTTCAGAACTTTGTATTCAGATTTACTATCACCCCAATGGTAGGTAATATTGTATGAATATAATATTGTATTATATTGTATATTGTCTGATATCATACTATACACAATTCCGTTTTAAGTGATCTTAGAACACAAATTAGAACTAACTAGCACAGGAAACATCAAACTGGGAAGTCATGCTTGTAACACATTTACAGGCTACTTATCATACCCATGTATGATTCCTTCTCATGGAACGTGTTCAGCAATGTACAGTCAGTCTCCTCAGAGGGAGTGAGAGAGGGGAAGAGATGATGCTCAATGTACAGTCAGTCTCCTCAGAGGAGGTGAGAGAGGGGAAGAGATGATGCTCAATGTACAGTCAGTCTCCTCAGAGGAGGTGAGAGAGGGGAAGAGATGATGCTCAATGTACAGTCAGTCTCCTCAGAGGGAGTGAGAGAGGGGAAGAGATGATGCTCAATGTACAGTCAGTCTCCTCAGAGGGAGTGAGAGAGGGGAAGAGATGATGCTCAATGTACAGTCAGTCTCCTCAGAGGAAGGGAGAGAGGGGAAGAGATGATGCTCAATGTACAGTCAGTCTCCTCAGAGGAGGTGAGAGAGGGGAAGAGATGATGCTCAATGTACAGTCAGTCTCCTCAGAGGACGTGAGAGAGGGGAAGAGATGATGCTCAATGTACAGTCAGTCTCCTCAGAGGAGGTGAGAGAGGGGAAGAGATGATGCTCAATGTACAGTCAGTCTCCTCAGAGGAGGTGAGAGAGGGGAAGAGATGATGCTCAATGTACAGTCAGTCTCCTCAGAGGAGGTGAGAGAGGGGAAGAGATGATGCTCAATGTACAGTCAGTCTCCTCAGAGGAAGTGAGAGAGGGGAAGAGATGATGCTCAATGTACAGTCAGTCTCCTCAGAGGAAGTGAGAGAGGGGAAGAGATGATGCTCAATGTACAGTCAGTCTCCTCAGAGGAAGTGAGAGAGGGGAAGAGATGATGCTCAATGTACAGTCAGTCTCCTCAGAGGAAGTGAGAGAGGGGAAGAGATGATGCTCAATGTACAGTCAGTCTCCTCAGAGGAGGTGAGAGAGGGGAAGAGATGATGCTCAATGTACAGTCAGTCTCCTCAGAGGAAGTGAGAGAGGGGAAGAGATGATGCTCAATGTACAGTCAGTCTCCTCAGAGGAAGTGAGAGAGGGGAAGAGATGATGCTCAATGTACAGTCAGTCTCCTCAGAGGAAGTGAGAGAGGGGAAGAGATGATGCTCAATGTACAGTCAGTCTCCTCAGAGGAGGTGAGAGAGGGGAAGAGATGATGCTCAATGTACAGTCAGTCTCCTCAGAGGAGGTGAGAGAGGGGAAGAGATGATGCTCAATGTACAGTCAGTCTCCTCAGAGGAGGTGAGAGAGGGGAAGAGATGATGCTCAATGTACAGTCAGTCTCCTCAGAGGGAGTGAGAGAGGGGAAGAGATGATGCTCAATGTACAGTCAGTCTCCTCAGAGGGAGTGAGAGAGGGGAAGAGATGATGCTCAAAAAGAAGGAACAGAAAATGATTGACATCCATTTGGCTGACAATCTTATGCCACAAAGAATGTGTGTGTGTGTGTGTATATGTGTGTGTGTGTGTGTGTGTGTGTGTGTGTGTGTGTGTGTGTGTGTGTGTGTGTGTGTGTGTGTGTGTGTGTGTGTGTGAGTGTGTGTGTCACCTCTGCCGATCAATGGATAAGTATTCATTTTTACAAAGAATGAATTAATCCTCATCCATTGATCAGCAGAGGTGAATAAGACTCTCTCTCTCTCTCTCTCTCTCTCTCTCTCTCTCTCTCTCTCTCTCTCTCTCTCTCTCTCTCTCTCTCTCTCTCTCTCTCTCTCTCTGTGCAGGTGAGTATATTCCAGGACTCCGAGGCCAGCCTGCTGGTGGACTTGGTATAGATGCATCCACATGTCTTCAGCCCATCTGCAGCAAGGGTGACAGAAGAGATATACATCATCAAAGATCAAAGAGTTACCGTCACCACCAGACTTCTTTACCAAGCATCTGTTTACTGTAGTTATATCACTATTACAAAGCATTGAGATGGGACAGTTCTGGTAGTTTTGCCACCAAAATGCTAACTTTTATATACTTGGGTATCCATAAACCATAAAAGAGATTTTCTGAAAAGAAAAAGGTTGTGGGTTTGTTCCCCGCTGGGACCATACTGTAAAATATACACACTCACTGCAATGTAAGTCACTTTGGATAAAGGCGTCAGCTGAATGGCATCTACTATCTACAAAAAAAAAAAAGCAATATCTGATTTTTTTTTACTTTTACACATTTATCTGAAGCTCTAGGACTAGGTTAATACTCAGTTATGTGTAAAGTGTAGGAAAAAGTGATTTAAACATTTGACAATGTGCTGAAATGTTCTATGTTCAACAGTTGTTTAGAGAATGAACAAACAAATGTCTATTAGTTCAATAAATAGTTACATTGTTTTAAATGTTTCAACTTCTTTCAAAGCTTTCTATGATTAACAATGATTTTTTCAAAGAAGGCCCTGCCATCATGGTTGGACCCAGGACCTCCCATTGAGGACACACAGAGGACATGACCTTGGTAGTTTTGAGCCATTAAGCTGCACAATACTTAGCCTGTAATAATATTAGTATAACAAATATGGTCAGCTAATTAGAGCACATACCTTACTGCCAACAAGTCTGCATAACTTTTGACTATTCCGAGAGTGCAATTACAGGAGGTTTATCTACCTTATTGATAAGTTGAATAAACTCTGCAAGCCCTCTAATAACTAGTGTGTGAAATGTTGGACATTGTGACGGGCTCATTATTTGGCACATATCTGATGATTACATTATAATAGGTAAAGTACAGAATGCCTCTCTTTCAACAAAGGAAGAATACACTCATTCGATTTATTCACCTAATCAATGAAATAGAAGGGGTCAGTGGTCTTTACCTCATAATGCAGAACTCCAACTCCCAATCTAGTATTTGTTAGTTTATTATTGTTTTCTTAAAGCTGCAATGGTGACAAGTGGTGTGGAGTAGTGTTGACACTCTTGTTGTAGCCTTTTTTGTACCAAAAAATAAAGTTATTGTATTGTATTGTAATCAAACCAGAGGATACTAGGAGGTAGAAATTGGAGGATGGGCTCATTGCCCATGCATGAAATGCATGGAATGGAATAAAGAATTTGTTGAAACATTTACATTACATTACATTTTGGCATTTAGCAGACGCCTTTAATGGAGTTCAAATGTTATACTCTTCCGCAGACTTATGTGCTCTTTCTAACCTCTTCCTGATGTCCTCTGAGATCTCCTTTCCTCTCGCCATGGGGTGTTTGGCATTCACCTGTATGGATAACACAAAACTGACCGGGTTTCTAATTTCTATTTCAGTCCCACCTGAACTCTTTCCTAAAGATCTCTCCTTCAACTGGTTCATTTGGTACCCAATTATTTACCCACCAGATACTACTTACTTGATTTAACCAATGCAACTTGGTTCACTTACTTTTGTACTTGCACTAATTTCTTTATAATTTAGTTTTTTTTCTACTACACGCATGATTCCCTCTAAACCAACATATGAAATTGGTAAAAAGTAAACCTGTTATGGCAGATAAAAAAGACTGGTTCTGATTAAATAAAGATTTCATGGTAAAAACAAAAAATAATCGTTAATTGCACAAGGGGTTCATCTACTTTCAAGCAGCACTGTATATCTGTACATATCTCTATGGCTTGCACTATGCACTATTGCATCTGGCTAGATGCCGAATGCTTACATAGTACATACTTGTACTATGCCAATGACAATTAAATTGAATCTGAATCTAAGTAAGTGAAACATATTATTTAAACATCTATATTTATTCTCCCTCCCTCCAGGTGAGCGTCTCTTCCCATTTATCCACAACATGCACCCCAGCATTGCTCCCAAGGTCACGGACATTATACTACATGGACTGTGAATCTATGATATACCATAGTCATGGCAACATCCTTTATAATAGATTTGTATTACATCAACACACTTCAGTTATATAGGACTGTTTGGGAGATCTGTGGTTCACAAACAGTCAAAATGCTACAGGTTTATCCTCCATTGCAATAACATTTCTATAATAAATTATTTAAGCCATGTCCGACAAGCTCCAACTGTTTCCGTTGCATTTTAACAGCAGAGCTTCAACCAATGAAATACTTAATATTCTGTTTACCTTGACAATACAATGACATCATGTGCTTGTGGGAGCACACACTTCACACGTTTCCTGATGGTGCATAGCTGGGCCATAAAAGTACAACTGTTTAATGATCTAGTAGTTCTAAAAGTACAACTGTTTAATGATCTAGTAGTTCTAAAAGTACAACTGTTTAATGATCTAGTAGTTTTTTCACATCCTCTGTTTCATGCCCAGCTGGGATGTGCATTGCTGGTCCGAGTCAATCAATTTCATTTTGTACAGAAATCTTTTATTATTTTTTTCAATGCTCAAATATTTTTTATTAGTGAAGTAGATTTCACAGTCTGGATCTCCTTTTAATATAATGGCCTCTTGGAAATCAAGCTGAGATGTGGACAGATTTGTGTGCAGCCTCCTCAGCCCAGTGGGTCTCCAGCACAGCGATCGCTTCATCCACCTTGGAGCTCTGGGACTCTGAAGACTCCAGCATGTGGAGCAGATCAGTTGTCCATCTCCAGCTGCATGTCCGTGACCTTGGGAGCAATGCTGGTGAAGAGACGCTCACCTGGAGGGAGGGAGAATAAATATAGATGTTTAAATAATATGTTTCACTTACTTAGATTCAGATTCAATTTAATTGTCATTGGCATAGTACAAGTATGTACTATGTAAGCATTCGGCATCTAGCCAGATGCAATAGTGCATAGTGCAAGCCATAGAGATATGTACAGATATACAGTGCTGCTTGAAAGTAGATGAACCCCTTGTGCAATTAACGATTATTTTTGTTTTTACCATGAAATCTTTATTTAATCAGAACCAGTCTTTTTTATCTGCCATAACAGGTTTACTTTTTACCAATTTCATATGTTGGTTTAGAGGGAATCATGCGTGTAGTAGAAAAAAAACTAAATTATAAAGAAATTAGTGCAAGTACAAAAGTAAGTGAACCAAGTTGCATTGGTTAAATCAAGTAAGTAGTATCTGGTGGGTAAATAATTGGGTACCAAATGAACCAGTTGAAGGAGAGATCTTTAGGAAAGAGTTCAGGTGGGACTGAAATAGAAATTAGAAACCCGGTCAGTTTTGTGTTATCCATACAGGTGAATGCCAAACACCCCATGGCGAGAGGAAAGGAGATCTCAGAGGACATCAGGAAGAGGTTAGAAAGAGCACATAAGTCTGCGGAAGAGTATAAGATTTGAACTCCATTAATACCTATTCAATCCTTCCATATCTACACAAGTGTCTAGGGGTATAACGGCTCAGACATGTGATTCCAGAATGTAAAGGGTGTGATGTCACAGAATGGGTTGAAGCTAATCTAAAATAATGCACATTAAGAACAAAGGAGGTAGAAAACACACACACACACACACACACACACACACACACACACACACACTCTGATTTACTTGGTGCAGCAGGAGGCGACAGGCCCAAGCCTAACAAGGAGGAAATACAAAACATTGTAAGTTCCTCTGTATTTCTGACCTCTTAATATTATTATCCTTACCAGAATCACACACACACACACACACACACACACACACACACACACACACACACACACACACACACACACACACACACACACACATTTTAATCATTTATTTCTGTCCACATAGAAACAAGTATACAAGGACACAAATACTGAAGGCACAGATGGGATGCATTCACAAACAGACATGGACAATGTCTTTCACATACAACAGGACAAGACTCACGGGTACAAGTAACACCGTCTCCGCCATATTTGGCGGCTGCCAATAATCGCAGAGACAGAGCAATACTTGCTGAGCCTTTTTGCTTCTCCCTTGGACATTCCCAGTAGACGTAGTCCTCTGACAACCAATCTGTGCACATGTCCAAGAAATATAAAGACTAATAGCGTACACCTATAGCCTAGCTCTGAGATGGTGTCTATAAGCTGCTGGTATTTCATGACCTTAGTCATGAAGGCTTCCTCTAGGCTTATGTCAAAGGTGCATGCTACCTCTAATACAGACACCTCTATGGACTCTTCATTAACAACAACAACAACATCTGGTGTGTTAGCAGACAACTGTGAAAAGTGACATTGGTCATTACAGAAACCACACACACACACACACACACACACACACACACACACACACACACACACACACACACACACACACACACACACTCATTTTAAATGCTTTATTTATGTCCACATAAATGTACAATATCTAAAGGACATAAATGCTATCAGTGCATTTGGACATTATGAAAACAGTCAGTTACAATAGTGCTGAATTGACAACCAGTTATGCCTACACATAGGATGTTATTCACACCAAATGATAACAGTGGATTGACATACATTATCAATACTGTAAAACAGACTGTATAAAGCTCATGGGTACAAGAAGCACTGCCTTCTCCATATTGAGCGGCTACCAATAATAGCAGATACTGAGCAATACTTTGCTAACTGTTTGGCCCTTCTCTTAGATAGGCCAGCCATTTGAAGGCCTCTGACAACAAGCTTGTGAACATGGCCCAGGCTGCCAAGTATGAAAACTAAAAGTTTACATCTGTAACCCAGTTGTGATATGGCCTGCTCCAGCTGTTGGTATTTCAAGAACTCGGTTGAAAAGGCTTTCTCTAGGCTATGGTCAAAGGTGCAGCCAACTTCTAGAATGAGCACCTCTCTGTGATTTTCATTGACAATTACAGCATCGGGAGTGTTTGATGAAATATTAGAGAACACTTCTGAATCGTCACTACACAGACTGAAAATGCTAGGCTTTACAGTGGAGTGCTTGTACAGCGTTGCGGCAGGCCTGAATATGGAAATGACACCCTCTGAAATCAGATGCACGATTCGATCATGCCTACATATGGAGAGCCCTTTATATGCATGACAACCATTTAAGATGTGGGGCATGGTTTCAGTTATCTGCTCGTGACTGTGATGTATGCAGTGTGGGCTATGACTGTCAGGAAGCCAGATGAAGAGGTTAAGCTTTTGGTAAAACCTGCAGCCTAGCTTTTAAAGTGAAAGGTAAATGGACTGCACTTACAGTATATAGCACCTTTTTTGCTGCTCCAAAGCTGCTCCAAAGCGCTTTACAACGGCCTCTCATTCACCCATTCACACACACATTCACACACCAATAGCAACAAGCTGCCATGCAAGGCGCTGGCCCGCTCACTGCTTGAACCGCTGATCTGCCAACCTTGTGATCATTAGATGGCAACTCTACCTCCTGCGCCACAGCCAACAATACATTCAGTGAGATGGTGACAATACATTCATCGAGAGTTACAGTTTTAAACACTGCTGTGAGAGACCGAGTGATCAGCAGCAGGGAGACATGCCAGATTCCCTTGCAGTTTCAGTTCAGTCCAGTGCTACACACACACACACACACACACACACACACACACTGAACTTACTATAACCGGTGAAGGTCGCTGTCGTGGTACTTGGAGGAGAAAGCAGGCTCAGCCTGGGGGCGTGGGCCGGAGCTGGGGTCACAGCTGGGGTGCTGCTGTCGGAGTCATTTTCGGACTGGTAGTGCCCACGCAATGCCAGGCGGGCACTACGACGCGGCATGACTGATAGGAGAGAGAGATTGCAATTGCGTCTCGATTATTTCATTTCAAATCCATTGTGGTGGCGTGCAGAACCAACATTATGGAAATTGTGTCACTGTCCAAATATTTCCGGACCTAACTGGATGTGTGTGCGTCTGTTTTGTTTTATGATGTGTGTCTACGTTTGTGATTTGTCTGAAACAGATTGTCTGTCTTGGACCAGGGGGGTATTCCATCAACTTTGCTAAAAGACAATCCAGCTTATTTTGGATAAATCCCGCGAGATTTCTAAAAATGCCTTATTTTGAGCCTAAATCTGGATTTTCCTAATGACGTTGATGGAATACCCCCTAGGTCTCTATTGAAAAACAGATTTTTGTTTATCACATTGAGACTAACCTAGATAAAGTTGGTTAATTGAATCAACTTACCTAATACCTACTCAGTCTGCAGGTTTAGCGGAAAATATATTTGTGGTATATTTGAAAATATATTTATTTTTATGAACTTACTACCTATTACTTAACCACACAGGTGAGCTTGTAGTCGTAAACGATGTCGTCTCGTGGAGGAGTTCGTCTATAATGAATTAACTTTGTGCTGAAGCCTTTGTTTATTTGTTGGGTGACGGTGTCACGTTAATGCGTCATAATAAAGTATCATAAAGGGGGTTTAATGTTGTTTCAATAGTCTGCCCACAAACTGAGTGAAATGGACTAGATGAAACCACACGGCATGCGCCATTCCTTTAGCCTTGTACATACATTCGTTTGAAAGACGAAATAATAAATGTAACCAATAATTGATCATCAATGTGGGTTAATATAGCTCCAGCACAATGCCTATTTTGTGGGAATCGTCATTCAGTTAGAAATTGACAGTGGTTGACAGTGGCAATCAATTCGAAAACTCCATAATACCAGGGCTGGCAAGTTTGGAGTGAGATTTTTTGGCGGTGGAGCGACCCAAAACTGTGCACGTTTTGGCAGCGGCGGCCCCTCTCTCCCACCCAATTAGTTGTGCTAGTTTCCTGCAATTGTACATGTTTGTTCATAATAAACCAGCACAAGAAATTAAAATAATAAATAATAAATAATAACATTTTATAAAAGAAGAAAAAAATTCAGACAATATATCATATTTATGAAATCTTAATAAACAAATACAGTAGCCTACAGACTCTAAAAGAAAAATTGGCCCCATCAACAGGACTCAGCCCCTTGGTCAGCAGCAGAAAGACCAGTGGTCATCATCTTATATACAGTGCATTGCTCATAGATGGCTATCATGTTATACAGTACATACCAGGGTTTTTCCTGGGTCAGAATGAGGGCTTGGTGGGTGATTTTGTGCGTGCGCAGCGCGCCCAATTTTTTGGGGAGGGACCTCCAATTGTTGTATTTGTATTGTAAATTGTAATTATTAATAATTATTATTATTATTAATGTACCTGGTTATGTTACAGTAGAGAAACAAAAAACTGTTACCAAAACTGAGTATTTACTAGCTAAGATTGGCAAAAGATTGGCGTGGTGCAACCGAAATTAGTAAACAACTACAGTAGTTTGAAACTAACTAGTAACAACTAGGGGTTTAGTAACTACTAAATGCCTGCATTTAGTAATGACTTACGCCATTTGGTGCAATCCAGTCCAGTAGGCTACCAGATACGATGTTGTAATGTATGCACATATTTTGCTACCACGGTTGCCAGACGGAATTGACAATGTCCAGCCCAACCGGTCTAAAAGCTGCCGAATCCACCTGTCCAGTGTGACCAAAGGTAGCCCAATCTGGCAACCCTGCTTGCTACGTTCTTGCAGCTCGCGTGAACACAGGTTCTTCCATCAGCGCTCGCCTGCCGCTTCGATTGCAGACTCAAGTTAACGCGCGTGCAGAAAGATGCCACGAAACTCATGTCCGGTAGCTTTCTTTCAAGGAATTTCAAAAATAAAAGTCCCGTAAAACAATTGTTATTTCTCGCCGTGAAAAATAGAGATGCGGCGTGAGAGCGTGAGAACTGGTTGAAATGCGTGAGTCTCACGGCGATTGCGTGAGACTTGGCAGCATATCTAGTATAAGTAGTATGCTAGTATGCCATTCCGAACACAGTCTATATCTAGTAATGACTTTTTAAAAGAGGGTAACGAGATGAAGGTGTTGTGTTTTAAGTGTCTTCGTTCCAGTCAGAAAAAGAAAAGAGTGATGGCCAAAGGAGGTGCGGACTTTGGGGACGACCAGAGTGATGAATTTTCTGGAGCGTAGATTGCGTATGCTTGTGGAAATGTTCAGTAGTGAACGAAGGTACATGGAGGGGTGGGGTTGCCAATGATGGATTTCTAAATGAACTGATACCAGTGGACGTGTGGATACCTGTGTCACGAGGGTCCTGGGGCAGGCAGTGGGGGGGGAGGCGGCTCTGCAAGTTGTGGATTTCATGCTGAAGGGAGTCAAAATAGCACAGCATGTGGACCATAGTCGCCTTCTGAAGAGAGAGAGAAAAGGAACACACACCTTGTTCAAGCTGCAGTCACATATTGTACATGGCAGACAGATACGCGCTCCAAACGTCCACACACAGCGCCCTGCGGAAGTCACGGGACAGTGGCTCTCCCCTCTCAATGTGTGTACATAATTAGTTTCACCCTTTAGAAATGACAACACTTTTTATTCATTATAATGTGCTCATTTGGTGCCCTGAAATAGGACTCTAGTCCCTCTATTTCAGAGCACCAAATGAGCACATATGAATAAAAAACCATATGAATCCATGTGGTGAAAGCAATAATGTACACAAATACCCTCAAATATAAAAGCTGAGGATCTCGACGTTAACCTCATGGTAATTGTTGGCGAATTTTTGGAGCCAAACACGTATCACTGTCACATGACTTACGCAGGACACTTGACATCAAACAGTCGCTACAAATATGCCAGAAGATCTCCCAGACAACAGTGCACAAACCTGAGTTCCTCGGCCATGCTGGGTCTCAGGGATAGGCAGGAGGCCAGCGATCTCCTTCAGACTGTTTTTCCAGCCCAGAGGATCCATACTGGAAGAAATGGTTTCTACCACGTGACTTATTACTATCTATTAATCACAATATTGTATAACTGCAACTGGGAGAGGGTCAATGACGTGACGTGTACATTTTGTGTCCGAATGCAATATTTTCTAAAATTAACAATTAATATACATTATGTTAACTATTTGCTCTCCTTTATTGAATACACAAAGAGTGTATGGTTGTACCGAATTATGACAATCTATGCTAGTCCTATTTACACATCTTTGGGTGCAAAATATAAAATATATTATTAATGGAAAATGTGTCATGCATCATTTAACTTTTTAACTTTTTGCACTTCTGAAAACCTTATCCATCATTGACCCGAGAACCGATGTTCTTATTTCAATTGAACACTGGTAAAGTGACCTACAACAGACCAAGGTTTTCAAATAATTTACCATCTCCTGCGAGGTCTCCTGCGAGGTCTCCTGCGAGGTCTTGGTGCCATGGTGCAGTCCTGTCACTAGGGGGCGGCAGAGGTACCTGCAGGACTATGACACAGCATTTTTTAGCTAGCATAATATTATTCCTAAAAGCCCTATTTGACATTTCTATATCACACCGTAAGCTCTGGTTTTCACATTAAAGTATTTTAAAAACATGTTGCACTATAGTACGCTAGCTAGACACTTTTCATGTACGACTTTAGACGAGTTGAAGTTGAGGGGGGGAAGAAAGTTAGCTACTTTTTAAAAAACATGTCTGCGTTCATATTAATGAATGTATCTCAATAATTATTAATAGCATTGAATATTTATGACAGTAACTATTAGTTTATTTGCCACTTACCAATAACGTTACAAATGGTTCTTGTATTAGAGCCAGAGATAATATCGCAACCTTGCATCCAGTCTTTGCTAGAGAAATGCAACATGCGGTGCGGGGACCAATCCCATAAACTTTGCGGCAGATAATGCGTTCGTAAATTTGCTGTGGAAATCCTTACAGCACTCATGGAATGCCTCTTGTCCAATCAATTTATTTGGTCTCTTTATGAGGTTGAACCGAGTGTGCGCTCCGGCGATTTTACGAACGCAGCCTAACGTTACCATACGGTTGCATTGCGGAAATAGCTCTATGGTGTCCACCAATAAATAAATACAATGTTTTACATGTATTGTTGTTATAATAATAATAATAATAATAATAATAATAATAATAATAATAATAATAATAATAATAATGGTGATGGTGATACTACTACTACTACTACTACTACTACTACTACTACTACTACTACTACTACTACTACTACTACTACTACTACTACTACTAATAATAATAATAATAATAATAATAATAATAATAATAACAACAACAACAACAATAATAATAATAACAATAATAATAATAATAATAATAATAATGGTGATGGTGATGATAATAATAATAATAATAATAATAATAACAACAACAACAACAACAACAGTAGAAATAATTAAATTCTACAAAATGACTGCATTTCTCATAAATGTATTGGCTCAGATACAAACACTTTGCTCAGGAACACACTGTACAAACACCAGTTGGCTCATAATATTTCGTGATATATTATTTATGGATATTATTATATCGTATATGAATTATTTATCTTATCGTATGAGATAATTATAATTATATAATAATTTAACATTGGCACTTCCCCTCCAGTATAACTTTCGCCGGGAGGAGGATTCCCATCCGTCGAGCTGCTGTTTCCCAGCGCTGTCCCCGTCTCTCTGTCAGCGGTCCGGATAACGTCTCTCCCGGTGTCAACGTTGATAGATTTGATTTTAGATACGCCGCACATTGCCTATCCATACCTGCAGATATGTCGACGCACTCCACTCCATTCAGGTAAAAACCATCGCTAAAACTCAAACAGAATTCATCTGCTGAGGTGCTGTCGAATAAAATAGATATGGTGTTTTTTTTTTTTGCGTTGTTGATTTTGCATGATTTCACCACGCACTCGGCAACATCAGCCCAGTGCTCTAATTAATTACATAAACGCTGTTGTGATGTGTGTGGGGGGGGTTCCTTAGTCAAATCCTCATTTATGAAGTGGAGTTCATTTTGACATTAATCGTCAGAGCTGTGTGATCCACACGGGCAGAATCTAGGGGCATCAGTGAGTGTACATCATTAATTTACTAGAGTTCATTGTGCGAATCTTCAATAGCAAGTCATGATCAGGACCATCCGGAGACACAAGGCAGCGGCGCGGCTCTACGGCGGTGGGCTGGGACGATGCACCCGGCTTCGGATGTCCCGCGTCCGGGTCCTTCTGCTCTGCCTGTGGGGGATGCTGGCCATGGCTCTGACTCTCGGATTTACTCTCTCAGCTCATAATCGTCCAGACCTTGATGATGATCATATTCATAGCGACGATTATGTTCATTTCCGTGTGCCAGACCTAGTGAGGGATAAGGTAGGTATTATATTGTAATACTACAATCTACACAGCCACCACTGTAGTACTTATTTGATTCATTATCAGACGTGCTTCCTACAGCTTTTACATTTCTCCAAATATCTCAAAATAGTATTCACAAATTCGTTAGACTGTATACCCATCATTCACCCAAGTCCCATAAACATTGTCCCTGTGGTGTCTCAGATAAACCCTGTGAACACAACGGGACATTATTTTGTCACATACGAACCGACAGAGAATAAGTAAATTACAGACAATTATACAATCGGGCCTATACAATTGAACATGTTAATAAATGAGGCGTACTGAACATAAACAACTGTCTAAAACAGGGTGGTTGCCCAAAGAAGAAAACATTATGATGCATTTGTTCTGCTTAGATTGCAATTGTGCTACTTAGTTTTTGTCACGCCCTCTACCTCTAGGTAGTGGGCAGTGCCTCTTTCCCTCTCTCCCTCTCTCTCTCTCCCTCTCTCTCTCTCCCTCTAATTGGCAGGAGTGGCTTCAGGTGCGCGTTTTGTCCGGCTGTTCACAATTACCTCATCGTTAGCCCTCCATAAAGACCCGGTCCAGCCTTCATGACATTGCCGGATCATAACTTCAGTTCCCCCTGTTAGTCACGCTTCCAGCCTTACTATAATTCTGTTCTGTCGGTCCGCTTTGTACCCTAAACCCTTATTCCCTGTGCCTGCAGTCCGTTCAGCCTGACTCCTGTTACCTGCCCTCCTGCCTGCCTGCCCTCCGGCCTACCTGCCCTCCTGCCTGCCTGCCCTCCTGCCTACCTGCCCTCCTGCCTCCTTGCCCTCCTGCCTGCCTGCCCTCCGGCCTACCTGCCCTCCTGCCTGCCTGCCCTCCTGCCTACCTGCCCTCCTGCCTACCTGCCCTCCTCCTACCCGCCTGCCTGCCCTACATGCCCGCCTGCCTGCCTGCCCCACCAGTCCTTCTACCTACTCGCCTGCCCTCCTGCCCTACCTGCCCTCCTGCCCTACCAGTCTCGCTACCTGTCTCCCTGCCTAGACCCCTGCCTGCCTGCCAACTACTCCCCCTGCCTAGACCCCTGCCTGCCTGCCGACTTCTCCCCCTGCCTAGACCCCTGCCTGCCTGCCGACTTCTCCCCCTGCCTAGACCCCTGCCTGCCTGCCGACTACTTCTCCTGCCTGACCCCCCCCCCGCTTGCCTTACGACCATTCTCTGCCTCAGTCCTTAAATAAATATACCTTATTTACTTCAATCAGTCTCTGGTCTGTGTCTGCACTTGGGTTCCCTATCTGATCGTAACAGTTTTAGGATGACTGGGATGAATTTATTATGTATTATATGATATTATGTGCGTATTTCTACGTAAAACTACGCTGCTTCAAACTAGCCTCGCTTCGCAGTCAGTGCGTCGTTAAACTGCGGCTCACGTCGGAGATGTCGCTAAGTGTGTATGTGTACTCACTTATGGTGCTGTATGGCTTCTGCTTTCCAGGGTGTTTGTCTATGTGACAACATCCTCTGCTATGGTCTAGGTCAGTCCCTGATCACATTCTACTGGTTACTGTACTGCCTCTCATCAGTTTTCATTCTGATGGCTTCAGAATGAAGGCTTCCATTCTGATGGCCTAACCCTAACCCTTTTGGTGAGCATCACAAAAACACAACCAAGAAGAATCATCCACGCACACGATAATTAACAGAAATAGAATTTAAAAATAATATATACATAGGAATACAGAGGAAATACGGCCTCACATTGTGCCTCACATTATCATTCACAGTGGAAATACTTCCTCACATTATCATTCACGGAGGAAATTCTGCATTACATAACGTTTGATTTATTAAGACAGATACACAGTTATGATGCACCAGTTGGTCTGAGGTTAGTACTGAGGTTATGGCTTCTCTGCATGTGCGTTCTCCAGGAGGTGGGTCCTGTCCATGGATGTCAGAGAGCTGCCACACTCATAACGGTAGGCAGGCAGGAAGCTCCTACACATTAAGGAGTGGAGTTAGTGTGCACTAAATGTTGAGATAGTGTAGACCTATTGTCCTATAGCAGGCACACACATACACAGACACACACTTTTACATATTGTATTATTCTCCTGTATGTTACAATATCTTTGGTTTTCACTTCCTCTAACATTGGCAATAAATGGCCACTTCCCTATGACGCAATCAATGTCCCCCTCACCTAGGTGTGGATTAGAGTGTGTAATGTACTTTTCTTTTTCTCTTCATATGTCAATCAGACATCTTGCAATAGGCAGTATTTCAGTCCTCAGCCACTAGATGGCTGTATATGATCATGTGTGGGGGACAAAAAACAGTTAGGCTCTTTTAGCTAGTCTCACACTGTTACATGGTTGGGAAAAGACCAATCTACATAATATTTCTATAGTACATGTATAGTACTGTATCGTATACTATGTATAGTACAGTACATGTATAGTACTGTATCTCTGTAACAGTTAACTAGGATGAAACATATTATGGGGAAAAACCCTTTTGATTTAGAAAACCCCCCATATTTCTCAAAAATAAGATAATAACATAAAATAATATAAGGGATCCAATCAATTTCATAAGAATATCATTCAGTGAGTGCATACTATCTCAATCTGACGCAGAATCTCTCGCAGAATATTGGAGAGACAATGTAGAGTAAAGCAGGGCATGGGTTGGATTCATACCCATGCCGACACAGGTACATGTATGCAGTATTGGCCAAAGTCCTAAAGGCCACTAGGCCAGCCCAGGCCACACAACAACACCCACACCCTTGCTGACAGCTTTTACAGCATCTGTGCTGAGAGCACCTCAGATGACACTGATCTGTTATGTCATTCCCTCCACTAATAGAGGTGCCTGGCCATGCCCAGATAACCATGATAGTATATCAAAGGTCACGTTTGATCCGTGTACTGACAGCGATATTTAACTATATCTTGCATGTCTCTGCCCCACTTCCCCATTGGCCTGTTCATCACGGCAACAAGATGAACTATGACCGCACATGCAGCTTACTGTCATAAGAATGAGCAAAAGTGAACATTGTGCAGACCCCACTCGGGAAAATGTCTCTCTCATACAGAAACGAGATACAGTAACGAGTCTGGTACATCCACCTGGAATACATAAGTATACTGCAGTGATTACCAGTTACCTTTATTTTTTCGATTATGCTGGTATCATCATATAGAAATATAGAAATAGCTCCAAGATTTCCCCAGTACTTTTCAAACTTACAAATGACCTGTTATGCCTGCTCCTCAAAAAGTGCCCTGTTTGACACATATCATTCTTAGTTCCTCTTCATTCTTAGTTCTCCCAATTCACACATTTAATGTCTCATACATCTGAAATTCTTCAAAACCAGATAATAACTCATATAGTACTGTATGCAACATAGAAAGGAATAATCTGTATATTATATTAGCTTATGCATATGCCAATGTTGGCCTGGCCTCCTCCGTACTTTCATGCCTTTCTTCACTACATCTATCTAATAATAATTCATATTATAGGAGTGGGACTGGCCCACTCAACATAGATAACCTTTAAGGTGTTACTTTGGCCTTTACGTCCACTGTCCTATTGTTGACAAAGGCCAAGAGTGACATCACAACTGGAGCTCACTGGGGTTTTTTTCACCTGAAATGTTCCCCAGATAGACCACAAGCTAAACCACAAGAGATGCTGGGCTGGACTCTGAGTTTTGTAAAGACGTGAAAATCATAAACCAGTGGTGACCTTTTGCACTGGTCATGCTACCTCAATTTTGAATATTCGTCGGCATGACCTAACTCTCTCTGACGCGCGTGCGGCACACGCACGCACGCACTCACACACACACACACACACACACACACACACACACACACACACACACACACACACAGGCCTCGGCGGACCTAACTCTCTCACACAAACGTAGGCCTAAACTCTGATCACAAACCTACCACAACAAATTGAGAAACATTCAGCATATGAAAGAGAACATTGCCACAACGCTTGCCATAATGAATCTAACCATCAAAACAATGGCTGGTACAAGTGACATACACAAACTATGTATGTGAAAGATTCTGCTTGCCATTGTTGTCAAGGTTTTTCACTCCTTCTTTTCTTCCCTTTTGCAAGTGTTGTTCCTCCTTTCATATGAGAAGAGTAGGAGGGCCATCCCCTACATGGAGAGTATGTCTTTTATCTATCTGGGCTTTCTCTCTGTCTCTGCTCTCTCTCTCTCCCTTCAGTCACAGAGGGAAAGTACCACATCAGTCTGCCTTCTGGACAACTACAGAGTGACACAGAGACACAGAGATCAACACATCCTCACCGGGTACAGACGCAAACATACAGCTCAGGAAACACTCTGAGGTTTCACAGCAGAGACATACAACAGGTCTCTCTCTGTTTCTCTCTCTCTCTCTCTCTCTCTCTCTCTCTCTCTCTCTCTTTCTCTCTCTCTCTCTCTCTCTCTCTCTCTCTCTCTCTCTCTCTCTCTCTATCTCTCTCTATCTCTCTCTCACTCCTTTACCCTAAACCTCTTTCCTGCACGACCCCACCGCGGACTGATGATGTTGCAGTCCATGGAGCGGTGTGAGGTGTCAGAAAGCTGCCAACACACTGTCGCTGCAACCCGCCACTGCCAGCGCCGGCTCGTCAGTGTTCTCCTTGTCTGGGTCTCCATCCTCACTATCAGTCAGGGGGTGTTCATCATCCTCTACTTCACTGATAGTCCACCACCATACCATCACCTGGTAAGACAGCTCACCTGCAGTACTGTTCAAAGCAATAGCTAATCATTGAGATTATTACTAGGGCAGTACAGATTAATCGATTCATTTTACAGATTAATCAACAAATGCTTTAGTTGACAACTCATTTTAGGTAAACCGATATTATAGAATTTTGTCAGACCAGGCACAATAAGTTAAAGCTAGAGTGAGTAACATGTAGCCAAGTAAATAACACTGTTGTATGTAAGGAAATTCAGTTCAAGCAATTAGCACTCTTTTGTCTTAATCTACGGGAATGGCAATAGTAATTCGTACCTTTGATTTGGAGGCCGTCATTTCATTATTAACTTGTAAAGAACCCTATTACTCCGCACTCATTGTTTGAGCACCACTTTAGGTTTCTTGTATAGGAATGTTTAGAAACTAATATGTATGCCATATTATGTGACCACCTAACTGCAAGGTGAAAAAAAAAGAAATCACATTTCCACATTCGATTAATCGGTGGATTAATCAACTAATAGGAAAGGATGAATCAACAATTCTTTTGAATCGACTGACAGCCCTTATGACTACTGGTATGTAAAAAGTTGGGAATCAGTTAACATTGAGTGGTTAACAAATGTAGTTTCCATTTCATGTGCAGCTACTGTGGCTGGAACTGTAGATTACCATTTATACCCTGACCAGGAAGAGAGGGCTATAAGCACAGAAGAGCTCTGAAAGAGCTCAAGGACATATGCTTCATGAGATCTTGACGTTGTATCAATGTTTGTCAACAGTGCTTGATTAAGTTGCCTTGGTAACACTTGCCTGTTGCACCTGTTCTCTACAACTCTCTGTAGTGGTTTCAGTTCCATCACAGGTGGTGGGGGAAACACATCAATATATGTTGTCTGTGGTCCAGCACTGGTTACAGGAGAGTCCCATGCATACCAATATCAGAGTAGTGTGTGAGCTACTGACTTGACATTGTTGTGTTATTCATGCCTATACATTAACCAAAGAGCTGAATACTTTACTATCTGACTAGGCAAAGCAGATATTAATTGTTGTCCGGTTGGGCTGCTTGAAGACTGGTGACTTGTTGGGCAAATCCCCATGATTTTTTTCTTTTCTTTTGCAGCCAAATTGTTCAGACCCGAAACCCACAGCAGACTTAACTCCGGTAAGCCCACCAAAGAAACAGAAGATAAATACCTGAATACCTATATATAATATCTGAACATCGAACCTCAAGTTCTAACGAGTCCCATGGTGTCAAAACCTACACTACCAATGCAGACACCAACATGCAGACAAAAATAAATAAATAAATAATCATGTCATAATCATCATACTTTATACTTGGATTATCCTTAAGAAGATATACTGACTATTGTGTTGATAAACAATCCAATATACTATAAGCCTTGTTATGCAGCTAGGTAGGAGAGTATCTGAACCCCCTGCACCTCCACGTCTCTTCTCAGTTCTCTCACTCTTACTCATCCTGTTGTATGACATCATAACTACATTCGGGGAAATGCCACACAGCCTTTCTCCCTTTTCACAATTCTTTCTCTGAAATTTTGATTAAAATCTATTTATCTCATTTCTTACCATTATTATGGAATGCATGATGTCTAAAATCTCATTGTTGCTATCTGGTATCAAGGTTGAAATGAGGCAATTACTGGATATCAAAAGTTAGACAGTGATCATCGGTAAATGGGCAAGACACCTTTCCCATGGCTGGAATTGATTCCATCATCATGTATAGCGTGAGAAATGTTTCTCGAATACGTGTTTATTGTTGATAGTAATCAGTGACTAACCAAGAATTATCTCTGTCTCCATAGAGCACTCTCCAGGAGCCAATAATGCTCACCTCCGCAGGTATGGCTGCCTTGCTGTATTATTCTAAATGTGAATAGTTAGTTAGTGTAGTTGTGTTGCATTTAAACTGACCGTACTAAAGTTAGATCTGTGTATACAAGAACTGTCCATTTTGAATGTTATTCATTTTCTTGGAGCAGTTCTCATGTCAGTGGTAAATGTGTGGCATTTACAGTTCATTCTGGGGGGAAGAAGGTGAATGTGATCCAGTGGAAGCAGGAAAATGTGGCCCATGAAAGCCTGGAAATCAAGAACGATGGCTGTTACTTCCTATACGTCCATGTGACCCTTCAGAGGCGCAAGAATGAAGAGCAGGAGGAAGAGTGTGTGGTTCAGGTCGTGGACAAGGACAGAAGTGTCCTCCTGGAGGGACGGCTGTCCAACTCAACCCGCACCAGTGGGTTACTAGGCCGGGCTCTGAAACTATCGCAACATAATTTCCTGAATGTCACCATCTCCCCTCCTTCCCTGATCAACACCACTGCCTATGCCACCTACATTGGCTTTTTCAGGTGTTGATGGAAGACGGAAAGTGATTGTTAAAGATGAATCATGAAACCTTGATTATGGGGGATGGAATGGAATGGAATGGAATGGAATGGAATGGAATGGAATGGACTTTATTTGTCATTGCTACAGTACAGGTACCAAACAACGAAATTTAGGAGGGGGATGTACCATATGTGACACGTTCTAGCGTTTTGGTCGGCATGTCGGCATCCGATTTAATGTTCTGACTTTTCTTTCGAAAAATGTGATTATATTTCTGTGTTGTTGAAAATTAATGACACATCGCTAGTCAACTAACGCAGCTTATAGCAGTGGGGCTTACTCACCAAATTCATTGTGCTGCAATATTTTGGCTTGACTAGCGAATTTGTGTTGTGATTCTCAATAACATTGAAATGTATTTCTGTGTTTCAAAGAGCATTTTGATTGGTTGCCAACATGCGGACCAAAACACTAGAACGTGTCACATATGACTTGCTGCAAGAATATTGCATGTATGTATGAAGCTAGTCATTAGCTACTACAAAAATGTGAGTTTGATGAGTGAGTGACCAAGTCTAGTAAGCCAATATGAAGATCATTCTACTGTCTTGGATAATATCTACTGAAAAAGTAGAAAAAACTGTATAACATATTTTTTATGTTTACTTAGTAAACTAGTATTTACTTGTCGCTTTGCATTTATGAGTCTTGAGATTGTGTATTGTATACAGTACCTATTTAAATGTCTTATTTATTTGTTTTCTATATATATATAAAGGGAAATGTTGAATGTAGGTGTGATAAAAAGGAGAGGTCAGTTGATAACCAATGAATGTGTGTCACTGTGTGACTGACTTTATAGTGTCAAATAAACAGTTCAATATAGAACTTTTGGCACTAATTTGGCACTAATTATTTACATACACATTTGGCTTGAATGTTGACTATATGGTTCATAATTATGAATGTCTTATCTCAACGGTCCTTTGTTTAAGGCTAACAAACATTTTCTAAATAAGCTTTTGCTCATGGTGTGGGAAGGTGTACCCACTGCATATAATCACTTTAAAGAGTCACTGGAATGTAATGTTAATGTTCTACCACAATAAAGAGATAATATAATTATTGACTTGCATGACTTATTCAATCTTTACAATTATTTTAAAGTTTAAAACAAAGTTTAAAATTATTAGTTTGTTGTTTAACTGGTACTGTAGTATTTTGAAGTTGTTACTACAAACACTACAATCATCACTGGAGTTTAGTTTAAAAGTGAAAACAAAATCATATCATGATGCAGATGTATGAAAATAAACCACAGCTAGATGATGTGTTGTGGTCACATGCCAAACCATGGGGGGAATGAGAACTGTTGTACTGTATGTGAAACCACAAAGTTGATCATAACCAACTTGTTAATGAGCAAGTGAAATGGAAGGGTTACACACTGTCATGTATTGTATCTGTGTGACTCAACCATGAGACCCCAGAGATGACGTGAAAGTGAGAGGTGGGGTACAGTGTGGCCCCCTTTATCATGACTTCATCTACTGTACAGGGCCTCCCCTTCACTGCACTGTCCAACATCTGCCAAGCCTGAATGTGAAGAAACCAAACAAGGCTGAGGTATCACACAGCACATCAAATCACCAATACAACCATTTACTTGCATGGGAGACAGAAAAAGGTTATTGGAACACACCATTACTCATCACAACCCATACATATTTTCCATCCATTTGGGTTTCACTTGAATAATTTTATTTTCCATGCTTCAATGATCAAATCACATGTCTCTCACCACTGTATTCATTAGCTGTTACAACCACAAGTTTCGATTATGCTTATATTGCCTATAATGCTGTTGTTCGTGGATTGATACCAGCATTTATTTTTCCACCACCAGAAGCGAGGGCAGAGACAGAAGGGGTAGCTCAGTCCTCTGGAGATTGTATGTGTCAACATTTCAGTCGAGACACATTAATCTGCATTGCCTCTAGTTCTTATTTCCCCACACAGAGATGGTGTCATGTTTGTTTCCTCTGTCAATCAGTTCACATTATGGAATTCTCTCTCATTAACTCCCTCTGTCTCAATAACTCCCTCAGTCTGTCTCTCCAAGTCAATGGAAAATGATATTGAAACATGGAAAAAAGTCTCCAGCGTTCATCATGTTTGTGGCAAGGGTTACATGAGATAATGTGATCATGTAAACCAACTACTACTGTGAGAAAGTAAAATCAGAAAGTATAATTATTATACTTATTAGTAATTTTAATCATTTCAACAATGAATTTCACAGAATGCGTTAAGCACATTCTTATTTGTTTACTGCCAGTATGCAGAATTATTCCTATGGTGTAACTTATGGGATGATTTCACTGTATGTTATATAAATCAATTGTAACATAGTCTATCATGAATTTCAATATAACTTGACTATACTTCAAACGAAACACCAGGGGACAGTGTTAAACTTCTGGCTAGACCACATCAGCCGGCTGCATGAATTTCACTAGGTTTCATATCTTACGTGAACTCAACTTTTGCTGTTCTAAATGTTTAACCACTGATATCTCAGGAGGCTTCACCTACGTAGACTTCCAAACCAAATAAGCCACATGACCTTTCACCACCTGCAGTTAAAAATGCAATAGGAAACAAATGATTCATAAAAGAAGGAATAAAAGTTTTAGTTTTTTTCATCTGCTGATTGAAATATTTATATACTTCAGTATATGACTTCAGTTGTTCTTCACATAGAATCAAGGATTCTAACACATACAGTATGTGTGTACAAAGAGGGGAAATCCAACCTCTCCTCTTTCACACTGCAGCACAGGTTACAGGTTATATATAGTCAGACCACTGAATGTTCCAAAGATGTGATGATGACTCAATTGTGGATCCTGAACCTGTATATGGCAACACTACATGCTATAACTTGTTTAGAGTTAGAAAAGTTACTTATTTTCTCAGAGAGAGTTTAATTAAAATCAGGACTAGGCCTATATATATAACATATAGGCCGAATAATAATTCGATGTTCTGTGTGAGGTTGAAAAACAAAACAAAAACAAATTGCAATTGTTTGACATGGAGATCACTGGAAAACCTGTCAATTGACACATTGGGGCAGTCTCACAAGCAGAGTTTAAATTAAATCTTGAGTAGGCCTATCAATGGACCTCATAATCCTGGATTTCCTGGTGTTCATGGGTCATTTCACAACATTGCCATTAAATAACTGCATTCATCTAAAATGAAACTTACTTCTGGACAGGTCTAATTTAAACCATCAAATTAACATCTAGATTTGCTCTAGTCTCTTCTCAGGATCAGATTCTAAGGAAAAGTCAGAGACCACGGACCCTCATGGGGATCCGAAGTGATATAAAGAGTTTACCTCGATCAATTCTCTTCATCGATATCACATTTTTTTCACAACTTTGCATGCTATACGATGCCACCATTTTTTTCCAGAGACGGTAAACACGGCCTAAGTCACATCCAGTTTTCTCCAACTGGAGAATGTGTCATGTCCGGTTTCAACGCCAAATTTCCATACCATTGGTCGGCCAACTCAAAAAAAAAAAATTAAAAAAAAAATCTGATACATGAGAAAGGTCAAAGGTCAAAGATGGTGCCAACATATCTCCAAATGGCCTAAACATATAGGTGTCCGCCTAAACATACCTGTACTAAAACAGGTACAAAGTTGCATTTGCTCACATTACTAGCATCAACTTTGGCACAAGTACTAATAAGACCCTGGAGTACTGATTCCTAGATGATTTGGGCTTGGTTATCAGGTTTCCAAGGTGATATTCACTGTAAAAGCTGTTGTTTTTTTAGGCGGAGACTGAATTTGAGATGTTTTATAATGTTCTAGCTCTATTTACTCTGACACAGTAACATAGATTTTGATTCTGACACTTCTACAGCCACCCCACAGGTGTTAGCTTTCATTTGATAACAAGATCATTATGAAGGCCCTTGTGATTGTGGAGATATTCTATATTCACTGTGGGCATGTCATTTCGAGCAGAAAACCAGAAAAATGAGGTGGATAAGAAGAGGTTTTAAACCATGCACGAGAAATGCAATTTCAATTAGTCCAGTTTAAAAATATACCACCCTTAAAGCATGGATGAGAGACACAAACTAGACTCGAGGAACATCATTTCACCTCTCAATAGTCCTCCTCAACCCTACCCCCCCCCCCACCACCCACCCACCCTCTCTCCAAACCCCCAGGCTTGTAAATAGCAGGTCTCCAGCTCATGGGTTGGAAACTGAGTCAGCGAAACAGACATAATGAGATACCTGCCGCTCGCATCTCCCCCAGCACCCCCCACCCCCACTTCCTCTTCAGTTTACAAACATACAACACAGGCCTGCAGTGTGGGTGTCCTCAAAGAGCAGCTTCTTAGAACAGAACAGAGTTGAGGGGAAGGAGTGAGATCAAAGTGCCATGTGCACTTGAAGGGACAAACAATACTAGAGTAGGACATTTTGTTAATAGCTAAATCAATCACACCTCCAACAATACAACGTATTACATACATGTACAGTAATTAAACAGCCTCATCACCTCTATGCAGCTAATCATTTTAGATGTGCAATCTAGTCCAGGATTAATGCCTCCCCGGAAGTCCTGGACTAAATCACACTTTCAATAGAAAATCTACATTGAAGACATTTTTTAGTCTAGAAATAAGCTTTGTCTTTTTTGGAGGGAAACCAGCTGTATGTACTAGTGTTGATCTGATAGCTCTGAGGTACAATCAATCAGGTACTGTAAGCAAAAGAGGAGTCAAAATGCAAACACATGATGGAAAGATCTGCTTAAATTCAGGGGGGTGTTAAAAAAGTTCAGGCACTGTTTGGTTGGCTATGACTGTCTAACAGCAGCTGTGTCTGTAATATCCGACCACTCAAACCACTCTCAATAAGTTCCTGCACAGAAGCTATCTGTTTGTGTGTGTGTGCACGTCCGTCCGTGCATGCGTGTGTGTGTGTGTGTGTGTGTGTGTGTGTGTGTTTGTGTGTGTGCGTGTTTGTGAATGTGTATGTGCATGCAGGCATCCATAGAGTACTGCACTGTTTATTCCCTGAAGTATGTGTGTGTGTGTGTGAGCGTGAATGTGTAAGTAATAAATACTTCATCAATAATGCTGCAGATTTGTGGGAAAAAAGACAGTATCGATTTGTTTCATTTATTTGAATAAAATACACATTATGTGTTACAGTAACACTGCTTGCATTGTTCATGTAGGCTACAGCACTGGTTAGATCACATATTGCAATTAAAGTGTATTTTGGTAATCAGACAGTACGAAAGGGTTACAGTGGGGAAAAATGCTGGAACATGCTTTTGACCTTAACATGAATGCTGTGCAGTGATTTACATACAGTGGTTACCTGAACATCAAGTGCACCTATATGCTTTCAACAATATACAGTACATGTACTGTATCACTATCTATAATTCTACCTCTATTTCAGTCTCTCTATATCTCACAGCATCTCTGATATATAATCTTTCATCAGGTCAATATCACAGCAAAAAAAAGCAGAAAGAGCCAATAGTCAATAGAGTCCTACAGTTCAAAATCATGACCATCCCTGAGTAAATTCAGTTAACTCTAACCATAACCCTAACCCAATAATTAAATAAAATTACATTAAAGAACATGCATTCACCTTACACATTTGATACAATACTTTGTGTGTTTGACAAAATTCTTCTATTGTTTTTTGTTTTATTTTTTTACCACAAATTTGAATCAACCAACTGTTGAATCTTAATTTTACTGTAATTAACCTCTGGCTTATATCATGTAGGCACCAAAGTAGTTCTCTGTCGAGTCCTGCCACAGAACTTGAGTGAGGTTTGTCACCTTCACAAAGATGGAGTCCCCAATATAGAGATGGAACACCCCCCCCAGGTAGCTGTTGGATGTGGACATTTTCCCAACCTTGGGGTTGTAACCCCTGGACTTTAAGAGCTCTATGTCAGGCCCGAGGTATCGTGGAGAAATTCTGCTGACAGAGTGTCCGAATACCCCGTTGAGCTGACTGAAGAAGATCTTGGAGTAGACAAAGTAGAACCCTTCTTTCAGGATGAACAGTTTTCCATCTTTGTAATCCATTTCATGGAGCAGGGGTTCTGCCACTGTGTCCCATAACATGATTGTTTTTCCATGAAGGGGTGGAGGTCCAGCTTGAGAACAAAGAGAAAGACAGAGAATGAATGCACTGGTTAGATCACATTGCAATAATCTCACAGTATACACACACACAATATATTTTCTGGTGTTCATCCTCATAATGTTTTCCTCATTAGTTCTGAGGAAAAAGTGACAAGCTTCTCAAAATGTATACTGCATAATATGTATCTAGCCAACCTGATGCTTGAGAAATATTTCTGTGAAGGTGCTGTGTTGTGTGGTTATCATGGTATTGGTCTTACCTATCAGATGAGCGACAGGTTTTGAAGGCTTCATATCGGTTGATCTTCTAGTCGGGGGAACATAAATGTCTTCTTTTCCTTGTTTTAAGGATGTAAAAAATGTATTTAAAAAAAATTATGTTAGTAATGTGGTGTGCATGTCGGACAAAAAGAGGAAATATAATACTGAGACATACCTTGTATACTCTTTTCAGATAATCCTGATTTCTCCTGCAATGAAGAAAAAAGATAAGGAAAAGAGATCATCATCAATTTGTTTTGATTGTTAAGCCATATTTGAAATGTGTTTAATTACATTTGTCTGGTAGAATAGTTCCAAAAGAGCAAACTCCAAGCTAAATCAATCGCACCTCCAACAATACAGAGTATTATGTAATTAAACTGTGTGTGTGTGTGTGTGTGTGTGTGTGTGTGGTGTGTGTGTGTGTGTGTGTGTGTGTGTGTGTGTATGAGTGTGTATAGGTGTGTATGCGTGTGTGTGTGTGTGTGTCTCGCATCTGCAGTGTGAAAGCTAAATCAATCGCACCTCCAACAATACAGAGTATTATGTAATTAAACTGTGTGTGTGTGTGTGTGTGTGTGTGTGGTGTGTGTGTGTGTGTGTGTGTGTGTGTGTGTGTATGCGTGTGTGTGTGTGTGTGTGTGTGTGTGTGTGTGTGTGTCTCGCATCTGCAGTGTGAAACTAGACTAGCTCTGTCCTCTTTCACTAAACCACACTCTAGACACTAGGCTGGTTGAGTAGAAATTGCGTCACTAAAAGCACCTGACCAAGCACCATCATGGGACATGGAAGGATGGTCCTTGTCAGAAGTGCGTCATGAAACAGCTATGTTTTTAGGAATTGAGGCACAGCTCTGAGATACTTCTCCATTTAACTAAACAAAAAACATATATATATATATCCCGGGAAACTCCAACCATAGCTGAGCCAGCAATTTTCCCGAAAAGAAACACTGGGCTGGGTTGTGAGAGCTGTTTGTAGATGACGCCAACACTGAAGGGACTAATGAAATGCATTGTAACAACTAAGGATCAGAGAACAACTAAGGAAGAGGATGACATATTTAAGCTTAAGTTTTTGTTTGTTTCTGTTCCCTTTAGAGCACGAAAAATATTTCACAATAGAATTTGACAAAAATAACGTTGACATCATAAAAGGGTTCTAAGATGATTAAGATGATTTGAGCTGACCATTTTAAACATTACTTTTTATACCGAAATTCACTTGCTATGTGGCTCTGTTCTGAATGAGTGTACTGGAGGATATACTAGAGCCAAAAGGCTAGTGAGAAAACAATCATCAATAGAAAGGAAAGCCTTTGGGATAGTTATTTCCTACACAAGAATGCCAAGAGGAAGTAACACAATCACACTTTATCGCTTATAGATAAATGACAAGGTTGAAAATATATTCAGTGCCATTTTGAAATAAATAAATATTACATGTGTTTCCGAGAACAATGCATAGACAGAAATGTTTTGGTTGAGAGGAAGAGTGGAAGAGATGTGAGAACAAGAGCTGTTAAGTGAGAAAAGGTATTGTGAACATTTTACAACTAAAATGAGACATAGGTGCAAGCCAAGATATGTGGTAAATGAGAGATGTGTGAAGATGTTAAGAGTGATGGAAACTAAAGCTGTGAAAAAGAAGCAATCTATCACAATCTATCACACTTGGTAGACAGAGATAGACGGAAAAGAGAGGTATACAGAAGGCAGAGACAAGGATAGGTGGACACATGGTGGTACTCACTGGGCCAGGGTTGGAGAGGCGGTAAATGAAGCAGGCCTCTATGGCTACACCACACAGTGCCAGGCCAACCAGCAGGAACAGTAGGTTCTGGGCCACTCTACCACCCCGGCGAGGTGGGCTCGGTTTGGGGGGTAGTGGAGGGTAAGCTGCATGGCTATCCACCACAAACACAGAGGGATAGGTGACACCAGCCTCGGCCATGTCCAAAAATAGATCTTTCTCCAACCAGGGACACAAAAACACAAAAAGGATCCTCCAGGAGATGACAAAACTGGGGTCCGCGTCCTTGGGGTCCCAGTTCAAAATGAGAGAGAGAGAGACTTGGTCCCAAAGGTTACGCCAACGCTAGTGTGGGTGGGATCACTTGTGGGCAGACAGACACACAAGAACCATAGACACAGTACCACCTCCAGAAATCCCCCTCAAGACGACTTCTCTGAAGAGCAGTTACAGAGACACCATTAAAAAAAGAGCAAAAAAGAAACTGAATTTTACACTACACACCAAAATCAATGGTGAAAGAGGACAAATGTTTCACCTCTTTGGTAAAGTTTCTCAGTCAGTGTAGTATGCAAATTAGCATTGTGAAGAGAGTGACCATGCACAGTGCACTATCATCACTCATGCACCCTCCCACTCTCCTGCTGCAGCAGAAACAACTCTCATCTCTCGGTTTACACTTCCTCTCTCACACACTTACACACTTTCAGTCTTTTTTTGTCTCAGTCTGAGTTGATGATCTTGTTGTTCGATATTCTAGGAAGATCACTGTCTGTTTGCTAAACAAACAACAAAAATGAATGAAAAAAAACAACACTCTGCATTTACATTTCCAGGGCAGTTTGTTCTAAATACCAATAATCTACCCTTCTTTTTACTGAAACTTTTAGTTTATACTTTCTTTCTTTTTTTCCGCTCACAGGCTTCGTCAGGAAGTGACCACATAGACAGGGGGCATATTTAGCGTCAGTGTGTGCAGATTGAGCACACGCCTCTGTTGCATGCTGAATACAGGCAATGCACTGATATTTACTGTGCTTCTCTACTTGTTTCTTACTATACCCCCAATTGCATATGCGCAGCCAAAAGTACCCACCCATGTTCATTTGACCATTAGGCCTATGCTCTTATAAGTCTTTCCAAATGGGTAGGCCTAGTACCAGGGTTAAGAACCACTGCTCTAAAATGCTTGTCCATTCCTATGGACAATGCACAGAGAAATTCCAGAAAACACTCATGCAAATCTGACCAGTGTTAATGGGGAAACTTCATTCAATACCCACAATAACATTCTATCACAATAATGATACATTTTCCGTTTGCCATAGAACCCCTAGTCTCCCAGAGCACAATGCACTATACAAAGCACTATGAACAAAAGTTTGTTATGATAAGATATTTGTTTGCAATATGTTTTATTTATCAAACACGTAGCCTCTGTGATAATACATAATATTGTTTCCTATTGCTAATGCCTCTATAAAAACTAAAAGTGGATCGTTTAATTATGAGTTCTATTTCATTTTCACAGCCATGTCACCTGGAATCACAATAGTGAAAGTAGTTTTGTTTTAGTGGCCGTAAATCCATAGGCCTCTACCTCGAGCTGTTTTTCCTTATACTCCCAATATGGTCTGACACCTCAGAGTACACTAGGCTTCCGATTGGTTTCACCCATACTGGCATGAACCGAACTGAAGCGCTATTGGTTGTACTGGGAAGAACTTTGTAGCTTGATTCCTATTGAAAGAATTTGGTCAGAGAACAATATCGCTGTCAAATGAAGATGAAGTTGTTAATGCAGTGAGAAAATAGTCAGAGAGCGAAGTATTATCAACTGAGAGGAATCATGCCGTAAAATCGACTGTTGTAGTGTTGCAGTGATATTGCAGAAGTTGAAAAATCGCTTCAACAGCCATGGGTCAAAGTTGGGAAGAAAAAAGTGCCTCTGCAATACTTTATTTGCTCTCGTGTTTCGTCTTGTCTGTGGACTTAACTTTAGGTTTGGGACAAAGCCAAGACACTGAATTTACATTTCTTCTACCTGCTGGCAGAACGGAATGTTTTTACCAAACAGCTGCGAAGAACGGTAGCATGGAGGTAGAATACCAGGTAGCAGACTTGGACATCATCTTTTGAGCCTATTGAAAAACGTTCTCTCTCTCTCTCTCTCTCTCTCTCTCTCTCTCTCTCTCTCTCTCTCTCTCTCTCTCTCTCTCTCTCTCTCTCTCTCTCTCTCTCTCTCTCTCTCTGTTTGTAATTAACTGTGCCTCTTTTGTAACACTTTAGTGAATGATATAAAGCACATTGTCAGGCAGCTCATGCTGGAATATTAGAGGCATAGGACTTTGCCCACAGTGAACATCAGGAGATAAGGCATCCCTCCATGCAGGTAGGCACAACTTGCAGGTCAAGGGGGACTGTAAGCAAATGGTACAGTTGTGTCAGCACAATTAAAGACATTCTCTCTGCAGAATCATTTAGTATGATCCCAGACATGCCAGGAGGTGTCGAATGAGGTGTGGAATGTGAGTCCCATGTCTAGCTGTAGCGGAATAATACAACTACATGTGAGACTATCAGAAAGCTGTAACAATAATAATAATAACCTTTATTTGTATAGCACTTTTCCTGCAAATGTTGCAGCTCAAAGTCCTTTAATCATTATATAATCATCATTTAATTATTTAGTAATTTAAAGGCAATAAATTGGCAGTGCATTACACAATTTGGGTGCATAAAATGAGAATGGGGTTGGGCTGATATGCTAGCATATGCTAGCAAAAGGTCTTTCAGATATTCTGGTGCTGTGCCAATGATATCTGTATATCACGATGGTGGCCACTCACTTCAATTCAAACACATATCACATTTAATTCAAACATAGGCCTATCTATAGACAATATGTACAATGGACCCCCCCCCATCCTCAGTCCTCATGCTGTATGTAGACCCTCTGGCCAACGATGCATGACAGTGGTATGATGTCACGCTCCTCACTTCCCCAGCCGGGACACATTTCTGTGGGCTCTGTGTAGTCAGAGTGGAGCCTGGTCGGCTTACTGTGGTATCCACTCAGGAACAGCTGAGAGTGGTGAGAGCTTGAGTTGAATGACTGAGGGGATTGAACTTGTCTTATTATTCAGCATCCTGTGCTGTCTGTCTGTCTCACCAAGCTCTCACCCACACACTGTAAAAAGGCTAGTTCACACAGCACAACTTACTTCCTCCCCATGTGTTCCCTCTGTCTGTGAGATGTTATTTTGAGGGAAGAAGGTGTCAAGGAGTGGGCACTGTAGCTTAATGAACTAGCCTCTTTTATTCTGGTTGAAACTGAAAATGTCTGAAATGTGGTCTTGGTGACTCGTAATTTCCGTGTAACTCCTGTGTAGAGAATTTCAATATGGAAACGAAAGAGGCGGTTCTACTAGGGAACACCTGACAGTTGTGCTGTTCATGTGAGGTGACTCAGGGAGGCTGTCTAAGAGTTTAGATTAGATTAGAGTGAATTTCAATGTTATTGTTACCATGCGTTTGTGTCATTCCTCAGGTCATTGCAGGTTCTGGTCTGGATGTGGGCTTCACCCTCGTCTCCCCCAGTGGCTACCGCCTGGCCTCGGACTTCAGGAGATCTGACGGCATCCACACGTGCGTTTCAAGTTTTATTGTTATGTCACATTACACAAGTGTAAGAGAGTAAAATTGTTACGCTTTGGTTCCTGACATTGCAGCAAAAGAGGCATAGGCATAATTCAAGATAAAAAAGCGACTAGTACAGGACATAAGTGACAAATAAGACAGGACACAATTAGCAGTACAACTAGTAATAAAATACATAGTTCAAGTAGTAAAGTGTCTGTGAGCTTAAGGTTTAGCTAGCCTGTGTACATGGGGTGTGCTTGGGGTTGATAGTCAATTGTTTACAGTGGACTTATTCATGGGCCTGATCGCCTGGGGGAAGTAGCTGTTGGTTAGCCTGAGTTTTGGCCCTGAGGCTCCGGAAGAGGCTTTGCCTTTTGGACGGCATCGGTTCAAACAGACCGTGGTTGGGATCTTTGATGATCCTCCGGGCTTTGCTGACACACCGAGTCAGCAGCTAACCCCGACCTCTCTAGGGTAGTGTGCCCTCTCCTCCATTCTACTGACTACGTGAGCACCTCCCAATGTCTCACTTTTCTCGGAATCCCACCCCCCTCCCTCCCCGGTCTCTGTCTCAGGGTGGAGCCTACAGAAGATGGAGACTACCGTCTGTGCTTTGACAACAGCTACAGTAAGCTGTCTGAGAAGATGGTGTTCTTTGAGGTGATCGTGGAGGCCCAGGGTGGGGACGCCGGGCGAGGTGAGGAGTTTGCAGACATGGCCGAGCCAGAGAGTCTGGTGGAGTACAAACTGGAGGATATCAGGGTGAGAGGAACCAAACCACTCAGCCCATCAGTCATTGGTCTGGTTTCGACTGTTTTTTTTCTTTCTTTTTGACATATGCTCCCTTTTTGTCTGTCTTTTTCTTATAATTTCACCACCCTTTGACTCTTCTGTCTCTTATTTCCATCTCTTGCCCCCCTCCTGTCTTACTCCCTCTACTGTAGGAGACAATGGAGTCAGTACACAGACATCTGGAGAGGAGTCGGCAGATGCAGACCATGCTGCGGGCCTTTGAGGCTCGTGACCGCTACCTGCTGGAGGATAACCTGTGGAGGGTCTCCTTCTGGTCCTGTGCCAGCCTCCTGGTCATCCTGACGGTGGCGATGATCCAGATTTACACGCTCCGCCGCCTCTTTGAGGACAAAAAGAGGGTCTGCACATAATCACTCCACCACATCCCCACATGAGGGTGATATGACTCACAGGAGCCTACTGTGCAGTCATGGGTTTAGAGATTTAAAGAGACTTCAGACAACAGTGATATGGGCTATGTGAGGGTAACTGTATAGACAGGATATAGTGATGTGTGTGTGTGAAGCTTGAGGAACTTCTGAGAAAGTAAAATGCCTGTTTTTATGTCAGTCATGAACACTGAATAACAATATCATGACAGCTCAGCATCAATCTACCTGATTGAAGGAAGAAGCAGTGCAAGATAGATGATGTGGCGGTATGATTTACAAATATTGGTTCTTATAATAACATTTAAATTATAATTTATTAATCAACTTCATTATTCAACATGGGTATAGACAAAACAACAGAATAACAACAACATTGTCTATGGTGATATTTGCTAATTCTGGAATGAGTAGAAACAACAGTTTTTATTACATGGAATGGTTTTATTGAATTACAGAAAACTAAATGTAACGTGGAAAAGAAGACTTTTAAATTACTTGAGATTATTTCATTTGTCCTTTTTCATGTATACCACGAGCAGTGTTTTACATAGTCCAACATACGTACGTGCTGGACCTAATCATAAGCTATGACGATGTTTATTACAAGTTTAAAAATAGAGCTTTACCCATGCTGATAGACCTTGAACAGTATTTAGAATTGGAGAAGGCAGTCAACATTATAATGTTACTATTTACAGATCTGCCTGCTATCTTACTCATCTGTGCAAACCCCAGCACTACCTGTTTCTACAATCCTTCACCTCACCACTTGAAACTCACCATGAAGGCTCTCTCAGACCATTTTCTCTATTTAAGCCATTTATAGCACAAGGGCCATCATCATTAGTGATGTCCCCCAACTTACAGTACAAATCAATCAAGTGTAGCATTGAACACTGCAATTAATGGTACATTTTAATTTCTCACATTTACAGACAATTCTGCTACATGAGACAAGTTATAATAACCTATAGTCCCCAATTTTTTCAAATACATATTTCAATAGTGTCTCGTACAACGTTTGATAAACTAACTCACTATTATGCAGAAAATGTATTATGAACTGTTGAGTAATGCCCCTATTTCAAAATGTACTAATGTTCATGGAATCATGGGGAGGATGTGCCCCATGAGATATAGCATTTGTTTAATGAGCTGTGTCATTAGATATTTGGCACATGACCAGTCAATTTATCAGTATAAAAACAATTAGATTCTCTAAGTTTATACATATTTAAAAAATCACATGTAAAACCAGTCCTGACTGAGTGAGTAGTTACACTATCTGAACAGACAGAACAGTCCGCTAACCCCAGTGGAGCTCGAAATGTCATAGAATACTTTCCACACACTTTCAAAACTTATTTTATACCAGCTATTAAGCTAGTTATGACTTTCCAACCCTGACTTTAGCAGACATGTTTTATGACATCTTATGCCTTCTTTTTATGAATACATTTTAGTAGAGACCTTCAGTAATTGTAAAAAGGGTGAATATATAATGGTTAATGAGCATTGATGTCAAAAAACATATGGCTTCTAATCCCGAGCCTCATCAGCTCTGAAACGTATTGTATATGTTAGTGAGAGGGACAAGGTGTTCAGAGTTGAATAAACCGTTGCTTGTCTGTTCGGTTCTCCTCTTGAGGTGATGACTGGGCATGTCCAATCCCCTGCTCTGGGGCAGGGTCACCACTGGTTTCGACGAGGAGCAGGCCGCCTGTTCAGGAACAATCGTAATGATAAGAGCAGCATTAATCAGTTTCTCTCCCATCCATGTCTCCTTGAGTCGTAATGCTGTAAGGTTTGTTATGTACTGTGAGTGAAGAGTGGGAATGATGCATTCATAGATAAATGGTCTGCTAAATGGTAAAAATGTAATGTAAAGATAACATCACAGCAGACAATGGGTTGTCTGCACAAACAGCATGGGACCTATACAACTAGAAACTCAGTAGTGGCAAATGTGTTCCTGCCAATCAAACTGTAGTCATGAACCATAGCTGGCCTTTTTTCTACATACAATGTGGTATTGTGTGGCAACAGACGACAATAAAAGTCAAGTAGAATAGGCCATAAAGTACAAGTAACTAGAAATGATACAAAGGAAAGACTGCTCCCACCACCTTGACTGTTGTGTCTACAACTATGAGGATTGAGGTATATGTATACATATATATATATATATATATATATGTATAACATATTATATATACCTGGCATTCAGTGAAAATGCTGGGGGGAGGAAGAAAGAACAAAGAAAACACTTGCAGGATTTCTTATCCTTCATAACTTCTCTCCGCTTTTTACTGAAGTCAAAAGGCAACAGGCCTGTTGGCAGAGTTTCCATAGCAACATCTGCAGGCTTAGGTTTTATATCTACAAAAACGCAGAGGGAGGAGAGAGGGAAAGGAAACAGGCAAGGGGAGAAGAACCAGGCAATCCAATGAGAGGGGAGGAAGAGGATCACACAAGACACAAGGAGACACCAACCACCACAGCCAGTCCCTTTATTGTACACAATACCTCTTTATTAGCTCTCCTTTCCAAATCTGTTCATTTGTTTATTGAAATCCATTAATTGCTACAGAGGCACTTGACAAGGCTTTGCAAAAACAAAAGAAAGAGATGTATGCAGGTTCCCCACCCCATCGCCCAGATCCAGAGAGGGGAGAGAGGGTGGTGGGGTAGGGAGGGTACATCCATCAGGGAGAAAGGCTGAGTCACCACAACCTTACACATTACAGGACATCAATGAGGGGGGGGAGGGGGACAGGCTACAGTGACAGATGCTGAGGTGAGTCTATTCCATTAAATGTCTACGGTATGTCCCCTTACAACATCTCCATGTCAGAGAGTGACAAGTTAATGTAGGGGGGGTCAAGATCTTCCTGCTTAAAGTTCTATATTTGGTCAAGAGATTAAATCGTTGCATGGACAAACAACATTTGCCAAAGGGTCTAACTAATTGGAGTTAGCTGAGGTTAGACACCCACGGGCACTGTCACTGAAGCCAGACCTGATGAGAAGGAAAGGGGAAGAGAAGCACATTCTGCCCGAGAGTCTGTGGTTTTAGACAGTTTCAATCTTGTTCAGTTCAAACTGCAGATTTACTAGTTGACCTTTCTGTGAGGAGCACAAGGCATTTGCTGAGCTCAACACTATTTAGACATCCTCTCCAGGCAGGATGTGCGTACACCAAAAACAGCAGAGCAAGTCCCACCACCAGCTCACCCTCAATATTCATCATCAAATCAAAACAGAAAACATCAAAGCAGTCCATTGTCACTCACCCCTCTAACCCCCCCCCTCCCCAAGGTTTGCCAATAATAATAATACAAAATAACAAAAAATCAATGATCAAATACCCTCCCAGAGCAATCAAATATTGATATTCATCAGCAAAGAATCACAGCTGTGGAGACACTCCACTCCTGTTGACCCGCCAAGGTAGGGACAAAAGGTAGAGACAGTTGAGACCCTGGTCTGTGGAGCCCTGCAGTATCACCCCAGAGAGATCTTCAGTCTCCCTTTCCAAAGGGGGGAGTAGGGGAAAGTACTGTATAGTATACAGCTGACATATATTTGCAATCAAAACAATAATGATGACAAATGCCCAGGTTATAAATAATGTATCTGGAGATTACCAATCTCAGTTTCCCTACGTCCCAAGCTATTCAATATAAACGGCTGTGTTAGTGCTTCCATTAGTATGGTAACTACATTTAAAATGTTTGGTTTCAATTTATTATCATTAACATGGTTTCCATAGGTCCTTCTTTTAAAAATGAGACATCCCTATCTCTGTGTCTGAATTGAGGCTGTCCTTCCACAATAAAGTTATATACAATGGTATTTCAACGACCAGGAGGGTCCATCAACCATAACGGGAGGGTGGCCAAGACCCATGTTTTAGTAACCACATAGCTTCCCAGTCTACAAAACCCTATTCTCTCACCCTACTCCCTGTCCTCTTTGAGAGGATACCGTCATCTCTGTTAACCTGTTGTAGTCCGGAACAAAATTAACGAAGGTCCATCAGAGACCTCAGTGGGGTTAACTCAAGACTAAAGACACTGTTGGGACTACTTTCTACAAGAACTAGTGGAGAAAAATCATCTCACAAAGTGCAGACAACCTTCTCTCTCTCTCTCCCCTCAATGTTTATTGTGCATAGTCTTATAATAGTGAAGTAAAACCTTGACTCTGAGTGCCTTTCAAGGAAATAACAGAAGTGCTTGGTTAGGGTGGTCAATCTAACTTCTCATTGTGGCAGGATATTCAAATAATGGACAAAAGCTACTCTCAAATCTCATATGTAGCTCTTTACTAAATTGACTTTATATGCCTGATTTTGCTGTGATTAGAGATTTGTTTTAAAGCTACATACGGGGTCATTAAAAGGACAAAGTCACTCAAATAAAATAACAAGAAAAAAGTAAATCAACATCAACACCACCATAATAATAATAACGATAACCTATTTTCAGTATGAAATCAGATAGAAAACCAAGAAAGATTTAACAACAGGATGAATGTGTATATTACACAGAGGTCTAGGGTTGGGCTCCAGGTCAATCTAAAGATGGAAGGAGGGGGGGAGGGAAAGCCAGCCTTTAACATTTTAAAAGTCTATACTAAGCTGCAGTGCACCTTTTCAGAGAAGGTTGTTCAGATATTACAAAAAAAATGGTTTTTACACCGGTCGCTAAAAGGCATGTCACCCTACTAGATCCATATGACCATCCACAGCTGATGCAGCGCCCCCTGCTGGTCAAAGGTGAGTAACTCCTCTGAAACAGGTGGACCTCATATGTTAATAATACCATGAACAGTCTGATTCCAATTCCGTTCCTGATTCTAAATATTCAAGTGGTTAAGGTTTCTTTTCTTCTTAAGCATGTGGAGAGAGACCTCCACATGGGTTTGAGACTAAAGAGAGGGAATTAGCAGCTTATGTGAGAGAACAGTTTAAGTCGACTATATGAAGTAAGGCTGGAAGATGCATATCAAATGTGCACAGATATCAGTAACCCCCCCCTCCTCTCTAGCCCTCCCTCTGGCCATAGCGCACACACACAGGTGGGCATGGGACAAGGGTCTAGTCTAGCAGGGAGGGCTCGGCAGGGCGGATTATGGTGGGCCGGTGAGGAGCGCCAGGGGGTCTTCTGCTGCAAGAGGGGGAAAAAGAGCAAGAACAAGGCATGAGACATGCTCACGGAGAGACAGGAGAGAGAGAGAGAGAGAGAGAGAGAGAGAGAGAGAGAGAGAGAGAGAGAGAGAGAGAGAGAGAGAGAGTGAGAATGATGAAAGTGATGAAATCAACCAGTGGAGAAATGAGGGAGGAGAGAGGGTAGAACGTTATGAGAGAGATATGAAGGGAAAGGAGAGAGAGAACCAGGAGCCAGTGAGAGGAGAATCGGCCCCAGAGAAGGGAGAGATGACTTAGATGGGCGGCGTATTCATGAGGAACATGGGTTCCTGAGAAACTGAGAACGGAAAGCAACGTCAGGGAAGGAGATGGAAGTGAAGAGAAGAAGTGAGATGGGAGTGAAGAGAAGAAGAAGGGTGCAACAGAAAGGAGAATGGAGGCCCTGTGACAGAGGCCTGTGTCACAGGGGGGGCTCCTTATCTAACCAAACCAACAGACACTCAAGAGCCTGGTGCTGCCGTTATAGTGGCATCACTGATAACCTGGGAATTCAACAAGGAATAGTGGGCATAATATTATGTGAGGCGTCGTTATCCTTGGGTAAGAACCGGTAACTGCTCTTACTGAGGGGAGCCACGGTGGTCTTACCTGGGCACACCGGGGGGGATGCGGGCGGGGCGAGAGGGGATCAGCGGGGGTGCACTGAAGGGGTCCTGACTGCTGTTGCTGCCAAAGGCGTTGGCGGGGGGGCCGGGACGAGAGGGGATGGGGGGCGCCCCGAATGCTGGGGAGGGGTTTAGCGGTGGTCCCGGCGTCGGGCCTCGCACTGCAGGTGGACGGCTGGGAGCAGGAGCGGCGGCCGCAGCTGCAACCGGTCGACGCTGGGGGGTGGGACTGGGGAGGGGCGGGAGCAGAACGACGAGTGGAAAGAGAGAACAAACACATAAAGAAGGAAGAGGAAGAAAAAGAAACATTCTACATCACGACAGAAATGCACAAAGTAGTCTCTTACCCAAGTCATCTAAATGTCTGACGAAGGCTCCAACTCTAAATCCCCATCTCCCCCATGTCATGGCCTACACTACGGTCCGACCCAACCCAGCGGTGTCCCCCTCCCCCTCCCCTTCCCTTCCCTTCCCTTCCCTCCCCTCCCCTCCCCTCCCCTTCCCTTCCCTTCCCTTCCCTTCCCTTCCCCTCCCCTCCCCTCCCCTCCCCTCACCTGGACTCCTGCATCCAGCTGTTGTTGACGGGTGGGGGCACAGGGACGGACACGGTGGTGGTGCTGATGTCACCGATGAGGTGCAGCGCCTCCTTGAGGGCGTGGTACATGCGCAGCATCTCGTCCCTGCGCTGGGCCTGGTCCGCCGACTCCTCCATCAGGCTGTTCTGGTCCCCAGATGAGTAGAGGTAGGCCAGCAGCTCCGAGTGGATGAAGTCCTTGGCCTGAGGGAGCAGAGGGAGATGTGAGAGGAGGGGGAGGAGAGGGGGAGGGGAGGAAAGGGGAGGGAAGAGTGGAGGAGAGGCTAGGGAGGGACGCCGGCGGCTTCAGACTAACGTCCAGTGGACTCTGAAACAAGAATCACTGCCGCCTCGATAAGCTCAGGAACTCCACACCCGTGGAGAGCATTCCAACCTAACCACGTTTCTCACAGAACCCGTGGTCCGACAAGACTGAGCCGGACGACAGCCGGAGGACAGCCGCTCTCTCTCCACTCACGTTGTTGATCATGAGGTGCATGATGGTCTTAGGCATGAGGTCTCGGATGGACTTGTTGACGATGCCGGTGTAGGAGTCCACCAGGTTACGGATGGTCTCCACCTGCCTCTCCAGCTGGGGGTCCATAGAGAAGGTGTCTGCAGGGGCAGAATCCTCACCCTCTACCTGGGGAACACAACACAACACTCATACTGTTCAGTACGGGGCTGTTCCATTTGGTTCCGCTGTCAACATGACTGGCCCTTTCTTCGAGTTGAGTGCTTGAAGTGAATACATCTAATATTCTGCCACCGGTGTTATAAACAGTACACACCACTGCCTATAACATCTGCTCTCCCTGGGATGTTAAGAGAGACCCGGTCTCTCCAGATCGAAGGGCATACGGTTCAGCTTTCTAGTACCTCTGCCGTGACGGTAGTGTCATACCTGGTCCTTCTCAGGATAAACGCCTGCCCTGAGGAAGGAGGCCTTCCAGCTGTCCACGTCCTCCTGGGAGTCACAGGCCAGCTCCACCTGACGCAGGTCCTTATACACGTTCCTGGTTGGGGGAAAGCGGATGCAGCGCAGAGGTCAAACCGAGCCGGATGAAAAGCCGGATGAAAACAAGGGACATACTAACAAACGGCCGCTCAAGACACCCCGGAAATGCATCCATCCACAAACTCTGACCTGGACTCAGTGTTGAAGATGGCAAAGATGTGTTTAGTGGACATGAAGCCTTTCTCTACATCTCTCAGCTTCAGGTTGTCCAGGGGCAGCATGTACTTCTTCTCTTTTTCCTTAAGTGACACAGAAAAGAAAGTGTTTGAAGGAAAACATCGCAACCATGAACATTAGGAGGAGGCATTGTAAAATCCATTCACGGACGAGACAAAACGGTCTTGATACAAGCACTGAGCTGCTCCAGCAATGAGCAGACAGGGTGGAATGTGTTTCCTCTGTCTGGGGAGACCACCAAGCTGGTGAGAGGGACGGGAGGATGAGGGAGAGAAGAGGAGGAGCAGGCGGGAGTGCTAGGGGGATGGGGGCGCCAGCTTTCACTGTTGAGAAGAAGCATCTGGAAACGTTTATGTCTGCGCTAACACAGAGAGCAGCACAGTCTCAACAGTTACATCACTCAGAGCAGCACACAAGCCCCTGCCCCCCTCGACACGCACGCTCACTAACTGAAGCACAAATACTTAATTACACGCATGAAGACATACAAACATCCATGCACTTTCACATATTGTAAGCAGACAAATGTAGCATACATACGCACAAACATATGCACCGATACATAAACATATACGCCGACACACACACACACACACATATACACACACACACACACATCCCCCAAACCCGCCCCCAGTAACCCAGTACGATTTCCTGCAAATTCCAAAGTCAGATCCCGGCTGGAACATTTCAGCCCGCCTGCCACGTCAGTTGGCTTCTACCATCCTCCCTCTCTCCTTCTCTCATACCCTTTCTCCCGCTTTCCCTCCTTTTCAGCCAGCGAGGACTGGTAGAGACTGAATAGTACCCGTCATTTTTAGGGAGTAGGTAAGGTTGTGGGTCAAAGGGTGGTGTTTTGCTCCGTCCAGTATCTTTTTGAGGCTTTTTTGGGGGGGTTTGGCTGGGCGCATCGACACGGCCAAGGCCTGGGCTGTTCTGGGACAACGTCGACAGTGGATCACCGGCAAGTACAGGAATAAGACTATGTTTGTGAATGCATGCATGTGTAAATCTTAAATGTTAAGATAACGTCATCCGTGCTGTGGGGTTTCAGTTTGTTATATATCAAATGTTAATGTTATATATTAAATGTTTGTCTAAACAGAAGAGAGATGTAATACTATAGTAGAATAATAAACAAAATTAGCCTCGTGCATGCATTTACAACCTTTCAAAGGACCTAAAATGCATTTAAATCTTTCCCTAACCCTATGTAGTTGGAGAGGGCAAACAGTGTCCAGTTTGGTGAAGTTGTAAAATGTACTGAGTTATTGCTAATTATCAAGTTGAATTTATTATGCAGAAAAGAGAAAAACCTAACCTACTTACTATAGTGTGGCTACATGTATCAATGCAGTTGTATTTGGACCTGCGTGTGTGGTTTCTTTATCTGGGGCGGGTTCAAAGGAATGTTTACTCTGTCTCCCTTTGCCCCCAGTCCTGTCCCTAGGGCACTGACCTGCAGTCACAACGACCTGGCGGCCCTTCCCCCCCTCACCCCCCCGCCTGCCCAGTGTTCAGACTACCTGTTCATCAGGCTGCAGCTGAACAGTAGTCTGCACATTGGTTAGGCTGGGCCGGGACACACACACACACACACTCCATGGAAGAGAGACAGAGGAGTCATCAAGGCCACCGGGGGCCTTCAATGGTGTTCTAGCCTGATCTCCCCCACAACGGCAGTGAGAGGGGGAGGAGGTAGGATGCAGGTTATATATCAGAGCGAGGGCTGGTCATCAGGAGGGGTGGTTCAGTCCCCTCTCTCTCTGGCAGCATGCATGTAGTGTTTATTCCCCCAGGGCGAGCCCAGTCTCTCACCTCCTCATCCTTGTACCAGGACAGTGACTCGGCGGTCAGGACGAACCAGTACTCCTTGGAGCCTCCCTTCATGATGCTGATGTTGATGGTGAGCCAGCCTTTGCGGATCACCTGTCATAGTTGAAAGGGGGTGGGGGGTGGGAGAAAGAGAGGGGTGGCGGGGGAGAGGGTATTCCAGGACGGAGGGGAAACATGTTTGTCATACAGGCTCATTGAGGTAAAGACACTGTCTCCTGGTATGTGGTGATACTGTAAGACTAACGTGACTAAAACTAATAAAAACCTTACCTGATTACTCACTGTGAGTGTTTTCGCTTTCTCCAGTTCAATAGCAACACTAAGTCATTAAGCATTCTGCTACTTCTTAACGGAGCATACTGCTCTGGGAAATACTAAGCTTGAGGTATGTACAACGACGACAGAACACAAAAGCATCACCCAGAAGGGAGAATTAGCTGAAAATGTAGAAAGGCTTGAGTGTCAAACAAACAAAATGGGGCCAGATGGTGTCCAGACCAAACGGGCCCCACAAAAGGGTCAAAGGACAAGGGGTTGACGGTGGTATGTTAGGGTCAGCAGGTCAGTACACACTACCCTATACACTCCTACAGTCGTTAAAACAGACAAGGGTTAGTGGGGTTAACTGGGCACGGATACACTCCAGTGTAGGGCAGAGGGGCTAAATACCTAGCTACGGACAGCAGAGCAAGAGGTAAGGAATAGGGAGAGGTGAGAGGAGGAAGGGGTGGGAGGGAGATGCCGTAAGGAAGGTAATATGCAGAGAAATAATGAGAGAAGAGTAGACTGAACCACGGTTCAGTTTCAGAGAGGAGAGGGAGGAAAAAGTGAGATGCAGAGGCACTTAACAACAGTTAAGTGTTTTGGATGAGGGTGACCCTCTTAGCCATTGCTACCATTAGGAATCTAGACCCCATGCAGTGCTATAAGCATCAGGGGGCACAGCTATTGAACCATCAAAAACATTCTGTTAAGGCCGATTCCGCTAGGAGAACAGGCCCAGTTTAAAACGGACCTCAACCTCTCCCTCTCCTTTGTGTTTTCTCAGGAGGACGGGGGTGAGTTTAGGGGGGAAATACACATTAGTAGGAAAAGCAGGAAAAGGAACGAGAGAGAAGGCAAATAGAAATAAGTTTAAAAAAGCAGAGTGTAGTTTGCCTTGTCGGGGAAATGCCTCAAACCCCCCTCAGAAATGAGTTAAGTTAAAACCCCCGGCCTTAATGTCAGTGGTGAGTTCGTTTACGACACAAGTGCACGAGAAGAAAGACAGAAGATGAGGGTATGAGGTGACAGACATGTGAGATGCTTTTGTTTTCGATACTCTCGTCTCAAATAAGCATGTCTGGTGAGGAGGGTGGGTGGAAAATGAGCTCTGTCCAAACAGGGGAACTGACATAGAAACAAAGATGGCCTAGAAATGGCAGGTGGTAGGAATTGGGCTATTTTAAAAAATAATAATCAAGCTACCAGGGAACATTTCTACACACATTCTCCATCCATCTACACACAACTGTTGTCTGGCAAGTTTGTAAACGTGGATATATGTATTGTATTTTTTTCCAAAAGGATACAAAACTTGATTCATAACTCCTCAAATCACATTTGATCAGCCAACTTCACAAGCCCCCAATTGTTTCAATGAACACCTTTTTGCTGCTGTTAATAATGTAATAATTGCCGCTATTAATAATGTAATTACGGGAATGTCGATCAAAGCTGTAGAATCATAAAGCCCCTGCATGCCCTTCTCCCACCACTGCCCCCCCTCTGCTCCCTGATTTAAGTGATGAAGAGCTTCAGAAGAGTTGTTATGGTGAGAGATAAGAGTGTCCAGGTAAAATAGTGACGATTGGAGCACAGTGAGCGTGTTAACATGCAATGATGAGTTTGATATGGTTTCATTTGGCAATCCATGAGAGGATGTAGAGAAAACATTTAGAGAAGACAAACCACTCACAAACACAAATCACAAAAGTTTGGTGTGTCTAGTGTGATTCATCATGTCCAAACCCAAACCCCGCCCCCCGCCCCATCCCTGTGATGTTGGAGATGATTCTCCACAAGGCAAACTGTGTTGGCCACCGAGCCCAGGGCAGCAGGAGTGAGAACCAAAGGCAGGAGAACTGACACTGGCCACTCTTACAGGGATGAGGATACATCACCCACACTCTTCTTTGTTCTTTCACAGACAATCACATTAGTAATTACATTTCACCAAGTGGTACAAACCATGATGCAAACGTTTCTGGATGTGCTTGGAGAGAGAAGTTTCAGAACTGGTTTTAACGTTTTAGAAAAAAAGGGAACATAAAAAGTTAGTAATAATCTATGTCCAATTAAGACAATTACTAGCTTGTTAGAAAACAGAAATTACTGAGCATAACCCGGATGTTATTGACAATACCATTACCGATTACGGTAATTAAAACTCTAGGATTGTAATTGATCTCAGGTTTGCCGTCAGTCTTTGAGACTTAAGATTCTACCTTCTCCTCCTCGCCCTCTCTCAGTCCGCTTAGCTGCAGAGTAGAAACATATGACGAGAAATAAACAGCTCATAATTTTTTTTACAAGCATCAACTCCAGTATGGGGGGGGGGGAGCTTGGTGAAGAGGAGTAGCCTGAAACAAGGAGTCAGAACACTTATGGCCCCAAATACAGTTGACCCCAGACCCTCTCTCCCTCCCTCTCTAAGAGCGTCCTGGTTGGCTAACCTGTGATGGCCTCAGTTCTCCTGCTTGGGTGACCCCTGCTGACCCCTAACAGGGTGTGGCTTGGATCTGTGGGGTACTTACCAGAATCTCACCGTGCTATGATGGGAAGGGGGACGGGTTAAAGCAAAGGATGGCAGGATAAATCGTAACAGAGAGAAAGGAGGAAGCAAGCAAGCATTGGGTGTGTTTGGGGTGGGGGGGAGGAAAGGAGTAGGAAGAGATTGTGATTGTGGGAGAATGATAGAAAAGGATGGGATCCATGAGACAGCCATAGAGAGTGAGAGATGGAGAGAGTGAGTGAGAGAGAAATAGAGAGTGAGAGACAGTAAGAGAGAGAGAGAGAGAGAGAGAGAGAGAGAGAGAGAGAGAGAGAGAGAGAGAGAGAGAGAGAGAGAGAGAGAGAGAGAGAGAGGGGGAGCAAGAGAACAGAGTTACATGCAATTAGATTGACTTCCACAAAAAAAGTACCACAAATCGGTTATGTCATATTGGTTGCTTCATTAATGGCGACTGGGTCCATGCATATTCTGAATTACAATACAAAAGTGCTCGAGTTAGTAGGAACACTGGAAAACAAACAACATCATTCAGTGATTCATTGTTGCTTTGCTGTGGGGGAAGGGGGGGCGGGGGGGTGGGGGGAGGTTCATGCCTTGGCTGTATTCCAGTGCATGCAAATACATGATCAGAGTGATAGTGGTAGTAGAAACACAGCTGTCCGAGTGCAGGGAAGCAGGGAAGGGGCTCAATGACTCACTAGGGCAACTCTCCCCTTGCTGAGATGGAAGTTGCATATGGCATTGCTCTGGGATAATATAATCTGTCAAAAATGTACCTCTACTGGGACACAGAACCTGAGCGGGGTGCACTTTTAGTGTGGATCACAGTGAAGCAGCCATCACATCACTTCAGGATTTACAGAACACATTTTTTTAAGCAGAGAAACATTTTAAAAACACAATGGCTAAAGGGGTTATTAAAATCATACCTAGTTTTATCAAAAGAATGGGTGTGGGCTTGTCTGTTAGGGCATTTGGCTATAAGCAGTGGTTTTATGGAAACCCCTTGGCTATAAAGTGAATGAATGGGGAGTATATATGGGAGGTTATGTGAGTCTCTAGGCTGATAGGGTCAGGTAGGGTTAACAAGGGTGGTGGATATGCTGGTTACACACAGGGGCAGTGTCAGTGGACAAAGCTGCTTGATTTTCTTTGGGATAGGTTAAGACAGGGTGGGGCAGGAAACACTAACAGGGTGAGGAGAAGAGTGAGGAAGTCTACCTGGTTTGGAATGGCCCTTTTCTTGTTGGCAGCAGTGTTCCTCTGCTGGGCACTGTAATGGGGAGGAGGAGGAGGAGGAGGAGGGTTTCAGAAAGACCAAACAGAAAGAAGGGGAGAAAACACATTTAGTATCACAAACAGGTTATCACCGTGGTACCTGCAATAATAAGGACTACGCAATAAATCACATCTGTTCACAACCGTTCTCAATCCTATCCGTACACTCTAGTGATCATCCACAGACAGACAGAGAAAGTGTGTGGTGGTGGTGGTGGGGGTGGGGGGGGATTGGGGGCATTGGGGGGGGGGGGGGGGGATTGGGGGATTGGGGGATTGGGGGCAGAGGGGATGGTGACACCCACCCACCCACCCACACACACACCCACACACCCACCCACACACACACACACCCACCCACACACACACACACCCTTGTGTGATATCCGACAGCCCACCTGTTGTTGCCGTACCCCGGGGGGCTACCATCATCCATCCTTCTGAAGTCAAGACTGAAAGTGACGTCGCCAGAGCCGTTAACAACCCCCCCTACCTGAGTTCACCGCCACCATGCTCCATGCGCAGGATAGAAACCCACACGCAGCGCACACACTCGGACGAGCTCGTTAGACCTAGCCGCCCAACATTACTCACAAGCCAAAGGCATCAACCTCAAGCAAAGAGGGGGGAGGAGAGAGGCTCCTCTCGGCTACCGCTACATGCTGGGAAGTCCTACGTTAATTGCTTCTCTGGAGGATGAACAGGATCAGGAGCGTACATCACCGCCCTCTCTCTTAAAGAGCATCCTCCAGGAGCGACTGAGCGGTCAGCAACGTGCAAATCACAACACCAAACTGGTAATCAAGACTGTCAATCACCGCTGTCAAAACTAAGACTCTTGAAGCACACTCCAAATAAGGGACCTTGCGATCCAAATGCCTAGAGGTCAGTGAGGGAACGCAACCCCGACAACTGATGCATGCTGGGTTCAGCTGGTTAATGAGGACCATGCAGGACAGATGCCGATGCTAGACTGACCCTCCATGACCCTAACCCCCTCCCCCCCCGGCAGGCTACGGAGTTGATGTTCTAGCTGATGATAGTGATATGCTTGTTAGACTAATCTGTGTCACTGCACTCAGCATGTGGTTCATTATCCTGCGATGCCGTTCCTTGTTAGAATCATCCTGTTCCAGTGGGATTCACTAGTGTTTTAAAGTAACGGACGTTCAAACTCAGTTTTTCTTTGACAACAGCAGGAGAGTAGACCAACACATCTGAGATGGGGACACAGTAGCCCTTGGGGGGGGGGGGGGGGGGGTCTCTGCAGTCTGCACACAGCAGTCCAGAGGGATGAGCAGGTGCAGATGGGACTTGGGGCAGCAGGGAGTTAGAGGGGCACCCCGGGTCACCAGACACACCGTGGCAGGTCGCTGGGTGCTAGGACACAAGCAGTGGGGTGGGATGGGATAAGAAGGGACGGGGAGTTGACAGGGAAAGGAATTACGGTGGAAGAGGGGATGCATACTTAGCAAAGCCTATGAAGTCCTCGTGGTTGGTGTTGATGTAGGACAACTCAATGTCAATCAGCAGCAGAACCTGGATCACCGACAAAGAACCGTTGTTACAATGGATTGTTCAAATCGAAATTGTTCAATTTAAACGGAGAGAGAAGACCATAAGACACTGTGGCGTTAAGACAAATTCTTAAGATTCTCATGCGGGGTCGTCTTTCTCTCTCTACAGTCTCGGAGCACTGACCTGGTCCTTGGTCTTGCCCTCTCTCTCTCTGACGTAGGTGGTGACGATCCTCTCCGTCTCCTCTCTCAGTCTGGGGTAAGAACCCAACTGCAAGGTAACACACCACACAACTGCAACACTGACTGTACAAACACACACACACACACACACACACATGCTTTTGCACGGATTTACTTGGAGACTTACCTCCCATACCCATAGATAAATTGCAGGAAAGTACAGGAAAGGGAAGGAGATAGGTGCTGAGCCCTGATTAAGCATATTTACTGACACACTCACACACTTTCTCACCTAAAAGCATGCACACAGGATGAATGCCTGTGGTCTACGAGGCAGTGAGGCGTTTACCGTCAGCTGGGGATGATCAAGACGGAAACAATGAGTAATGCTGTGATAATGACCTCCTTTACTGGAGTCAGACGTTAGAGCATTCAATGAAATAACTACGTATCAAAATGATATTGCATTCGATTGCATTTATATAAATGAAATGAGTATGAATACAGACACTCCTACTTATCAAAAAGCATATTCATCCCAAGCTGATGGTGAAGTTTGATATTATTTCATATTAGTGAAGAATACAGGAAAATGGAGAGGAGGTTGAATGACAGAGTGAAGCGCGGTGGTTTCTTCAGCTGAAGTGATAATATCACGGTGGGAAGGGAGTGTTCAGGCTGGAGTGTGTGGCTCTTTTAAAATGCAGTTCCCCCCTCGGTCCACAAGATGGCAGATAAGCACTGTTGCTATGGTAACACACCACTACAGCTCTCCCTGAGCAAAGAGAGCCACAAGCTATTTGCATGATTTCCCTCACGTTCCCTTTCCATCCGGTTAAGCAGACAATAGAATGCCAATCGTCTGGATCAGTGAGGGAGCCTAGCCCCGTGCTCTACTGTGCTTACAGACTGGGTCTGAGCCTTGAGGAGGAGGGAGGCAGTGCAGGGTGGGACATGACGCGGAGAACCGCTTTAATGTGATGGAATCAAAATGAGTCAGACAAATGATGAAGGGGCTGAGGAAATTTGAACAAGATATGTTTTGAAATTGTGTACGTGATTTGCAAGTCGATGCTTGATCGTTATGCTTGAGCCATATGGGCCGTCGGAAAAAAAGACAGGGAATGGGAGGGGATGGGAGGTGTACAATCTAAGCACTGCATATGGGGGTGGGGATGGTTTCATTAGAGTTTGGGTTCTGATTGGCAAGGACAGAGACTGGCATTAACACGGCGAGATGCTCTAGATCCCAGGGCGTCCCTGTTGTCGTAAATCTCCTCTTTCCTGCGGCTGGGGTCTATCCTTGGTTACCTTGACGGCACACTTCATGACGAGTGCGGTGAGCTCAGACACCACTAGGTCCACGCATTTCAGGCTGGGCGCTCGCAGTTTGAGGATCTGCTTTTTGACTATGGCCTCGAAGGCCAGGTCAGGGGTGAACAGCCCCGTTCTGTGAGGGGACGTGGGCACCAGGGGAATTTGTGTGGTGGTGGTGGGGCAGTGGAGAAAGGGATAGGCAGAGAAATAACAAGAGGAGAGGGGAGGAGAGACAGAAAGACAGGAAAGAGAGAGAGATAAAAGTATTTTGTTTAGTTAGTTAGTCATTTCTATCTTTTTTATAGAAATACAAGCAAGTAGAAAAGGACAAGCTGCAGGTTTCTCACATCCTCATCTCGTCCAGGGCAGGTCCTCTCAAACTACGTCAGTGAGGCAGAGGTGGATGCATGATGTTCAACTCATAACAAGGAAACAATAGTTTGATATCAGTGCTACCAGTGGTGTGCTGATGTCAATCCCTGGGCTGATAGGGACTGGGGTGAGACCTGCAGCTTGTCCACGTGAGACCAGAGATGCTCAGGGAAAAGCTAACCCCCTCCCCCCCCCCCCAACAACCATCTCCACGACGACACAACAACTGTCACAACACTCCAAAAACACGACAGTCCCACCTGCACACAGGGCTAACTGGGGCGGACTGAGGGAGGTCAAACTGCACAGAGCCCAAATCCTCTGGCCAGACACACAACTTAATGTATTGAATAGTCTTTACAGAGAAGACGAAGGTATTCAAAGAGGCCATGGACAGCTGCTCTGGGCGAGTGTGCCCCCTCAGGTGCGCCCCCCTGTGGTCAGGCTGGGTCAGGAGTAGCTGGACACCTGCAGTACCTTGCTGGTGCACTGCCTGACTGTGTTGATGAGCTCCGAAATGACCAGATCGATACATTTGATACAGGGGGTTTTCAGCTTAATGAGCTGCTTTTTCACGATGGCCTCAAACGCCAGGTCTGGAGTGAACAGGCCCGTTCTGAGGACGCACAGAGAGACAAAGACACACAGACAGACAAACATACATACATACATACACATAGACATACATACACACAGACAGACAAGTACAACAAACAGGTTATTGCATAGCTAGAGATTTACAGGGTTAAACACAGAAAGAGAAACACACCCGAGGAATAAACAAATATACAGGAACACAGAAGAGAGAGAGAGAGAGAGAGAGAGAGAGAGAGAGAGAGAGAGAGAGAGAGAGAGAAAGAGAGACGTTAAAAGGCCAGACAGAGACAGAATTAAGGCAGACAACCACAAATGGTACATCAAAAAATAACAGGAAGGAATACGAAACACGGAGAGAGAGAGAGACGGTTAGAAGTAGAAGGACAAGGAAAAGAGAACAACCAGACAATCACATGGCAACAGATGGATATGGACATTAGTAGAAATATAAAGAGGGAGAAAAAAACAAGGGGGAAAATATCAGACAAACAAATGGCAGGAAGGAAAAGGTGGGGAGAGAGGTGTGTGTGTGTGTGGGGGAGAGCATGAGACACGTTTAGATAACACACACAACCAACATTTCGCTGAAAACGGCGGCGGCTCGTTCTGTGGCAGAGTGCTCTTTGGACATCTCCGTCCGTTGTGACTAAACATGCTGCTGTGGGTCAGTTTTACACAATGGTAGACATAGGAAGTGGTAGAGCAAGAGTTCACGGTGTGTGTCACGGTCTCCTCTCCACTTGCCTGACACCATGGACGTTCTTAATGGCGTGACTGATCTCCCTCCTCAACTCCTTCTCATCGAACACAATCTGGGAGAGGAGAGAGAGAGAGAGAGAGAGAGAGAGAGAGAGAGAGAGAGAGAGAGAGAGAGAGAGAGAGAGAGAGAGAGAGAGAGGGTTCAGCAGATCCAGTTACAGTGGGGAGAACAAGTATTTGATACACTGCTGATTTTGCAGGTTTTCCCACTTAGAAAGAATGTAGAGGTCTGTAATTTTTATCATAGGTACACTTCAACTGTGAGAGACGGAATCTAAAACAAAATCCAGAAAATCACATTGTATGACTTTTAAATAATTAATTTGCATTTTATTGTATGAAATAAGTATTTGATCACCTACCAACCAGTAATAATTCCGGCTCTCACAGACCTGTTAGTTTTTCTTTAAGAAGCCCTCCTATTCTCCACTCATTACCTGTATTAACTGCACCTGTTTGAACTCTTTACCTTTATAAAAGACACCTCTCCACACACTCAATCAATCAGACCCCAACCTCTCCACAATGGGCAAGACCAAAGAGCTTTCTAAGGACATCAGGGACAAAATTGTAGACCTGCACAAGGCTGGGATGGGCTACAGGACAATAGGGAAGCAGCTTGGTGAGAAGGCAACAACTGTTGGCGCAATTATTAGAAAATGGAAGAAATTTAAGATGACGGTCAATCTCCCTCGGTCTGGGGCTCCATGCAAGATCTCACCTTGTGGGGCATCAATGATCATAAGAAAGGTGAGGGATCAGCCCAGAACTACACGGCAGGACCTGGTCAATGACCTGAAGAGAGCTGGGACCACAGTCTCAAAGAAAACTATCAGTAACACACTACGCCGTCAGGGATTAAAATCCTGTAGCGCACGCAAGGTCCCCCTGCTCAAGCCAGCGCATGTCCAGGCCCGTCTGAGGTTTGCCAATGATCATCTGGATGATCCAGAGGAGGAATGGGAGAAGGTCATGTGGTCTGATGAGACCAAAATAGAGCTTTTTGGCATAAACTCCACTCGCCGTGTTTGGAGGAAGAAGAAGGATGAGTACAACCCCAAGAACACCATCCCAACCGTGAAGCATGGAGGTGGAAACATCATTCTTTGGGGATGCTTTTCTGCAAAGGGGACAGGACGAATGCACCGTATTGAGGGGAGGATGGATGGGGCCAAGTATCGCGAGATCTTGGCCAATAACCTCCTTCCCTCAGTAAGAGCATTGAAGATGGGTCGTGGCTGGGTCTTCCAGCATGACAACTACCCGAAACACACAGCCAGGGCAACTAAGGAGTGGCTCCGTAAGAAGCATCTCAAGGTCCTGGAGTGGCCTAGCCAGTCTCCAGACCTGAACCCAATAGAAAATCTTTGGAGGGAGCTGAAAGTCTGTGTTGCCCAGCGACAAGAACTACAGGAAACGTCTGATCTCTGTAATTGCAAACAAAGGTTTCTTTACCAAATATTAAGTTCTGTTTTTCTGATGTATCAAATACTTATTTCATGCAATAAAATGTAAATTAATTACTTTAAAATCATACAATTAGATTTTCTGGATTCTGTCTCTCACAGTTGAAGTGTACCTATGATAAAAATTACAGACCTCTACATTCTTTCTAAGTGGGAAAACGTGCAAAATCAGCAGTGTATCAAATACTGGCATTTTGACATTTTCATTTTTTAATATTTCCATAAATTAGAAGTTCTCAGCTATTCATAACTGGTTGAATGACTGAGATAGCCCTTTATTTTAAAAAGTTATGAGCATTTTAATGTATCATGTCAAAAAAAGTGAAAGATGAGAAATGCTGCCCCCATCTCCTTTCTCCTCCGGGTCGGGGGAGGAGCCTATGCAGATCGGCCGGTCTCGTTTGTCTGCTTGTGATGCAGACAAACTACCCACCACAAAAACATAAAAATAAGTACTTTCTCTTTTGTTTTCTTAAAATGTTTATTCACCATAATGTAGTATGGAGTTCAAAGTACTAGAATACCACATAATATCAAAATCGCCAAAATCGCGATTTCCATCTATTTTTGCTCTTTGCCACAAACGAACGCCAGCGACATCCGACGGGTTTTCCCAGGCCACCACACATATAGTCTCAAAGCACTAATTTCCCCAACTTTCTCCAACTGCATTAAGACACACAGTCAAAGAGATTTACTTGACATTACCTTGACCAGCTCGAAGGGGAAGCGTTCATGGAAGATGCGGTTGATCTTGGCACCGCCCGACAGCTCGTTCGTGTCCACCTGGTCCCCTGAGCCCTCGATGCGCTTCTCAAAGTCCACCCCAAACTGCTGCACCATCCTGGCGAGGGAGTGGGGGACACGACCCTATGGGTTACCCACTGAGGTGGCCTTCAGGTAGTACAGTCTGTGTTCGTAGGCCATGCTATGTTCAATGTGTGTGGCTGTGTGTGTGTGTGTGTGTGTGTGTGTGTGTGTGTGTGCGTGCGCGTGTGTGTGTGTATTCTGTACTCACTGCAGCAGGGCCTTCGTCTTGCGTGTGGGGTCGTCTGGGCGGAAGTTCTTGTACTCCTCCACCTCCTTCTCCAGAGAGAGGAGCTGGCTCTGCAGCTTACTGCGCAGGCCGGGGAGGGTGTCCCGGATGTGGTTGGTCAGTTGCTGAGGAGAGAAAGAGAGAGAGAGAACAACCATCGGGACGGGAGTGAGAACAAGGTTCCCACACCTTCTGAAACATCAAATTCAAGCATCTTTCAAGGACTTTCAAGACTCAATTCCCTCAAATTCAAGGACCCAACACGGCATAGTTTTAGACAGTTCTAGATGAGAATTTATATAATAGGAACTATCCGCTCACAGACAACAATTAAAAAGAGAGGCTTGAATGTGTGAACACTCTTGCCTTCTCTACCACAGCAAAACAATTGATAAAGTTAAGCAATGCAGAGATTTATTTAGTAGTTGACGAGCTAAGTAAAAAATGTTTTTAATATATGTTTTTTAGAGAGACCCTTTCAATGACCCATGTCTATTTTCAAAAACTTTTAAGACCTTGATTTTTTCCCCTCAAATTCACAAACTTTCAAGGATTTTAAGGACCCGCGGGAAACCTGTGAGAAAGAAGGGAGAGAATTTCTGGGGAAGAGAAGAAAATGAGGGATAACTATGAAGATGGGTAGAGAGACTGCAGGGCCGTGGCTAACCTGGTTGAGGGTCTTCTGCAGGTGGGGCGTGCCCATGCGCTCAGCGACGTGTCTGTAGGCCGGGTGGGACAGGAAGAACTTCCTCTCAGCGGCCAGAGCAGCACGGATATCCTTCCTCCCGTCAATGTCTTTCTGACTACGGTTCACCACACCAATGTAGCCTGGAGCACACACACACACAGGGTTATGAGGGCAGTTGGTGAGAGGGAGGGTGTGTGTGTGTGTGTGTGTCCGTGCGTGCTTGTGTGTGTGTGTCCATCCTCACCTCTACGCAGTGGTAGCAACTTGTTCTCCAGGATGTCTTTCGCATCAGTCCCTTCGTCCATCAGATCCAGTTTTGTGATGACGCCAATGGTGCGCAGACCTGGACAGAACCGGACCTTATTAGGACTTAAGAGGTGGAATGACTAACCGAGACCTAATCCAGCCCTCCCCTGACAGTGACAGTGGTCATAAAGAGAATGAGAAAATGAAAGGCAGACCTTAGGAAAACATAACCTACTTTACAGAAAAATGTCGCTCTCTGCTTTTCACAATGGCTATGCTGGGTTGATGAGTTTGGCTCATTTTATTTTAATGAGGAAGTTTAGGAAGATACATAGTAGGTCTTCCTGTGATTTTTTTGTCCTTACTCGTTGATGGGAGGAAGCCGTGGTCCTGGTTTCCCTTCTTTTCAGAGTAGAAAGTATAGCTAGCCCTGTTCCTCTTCCTTTCATAGGACACACTGCAACTACCTCTGCTCTGATACAAGTACTAGGGCTGAGAGATATTGCCTGAATATCATATCACGGTATTTTCTAAATTGTTGACGATATGGGACGCTATTTTTAGTTTCTCCCCTCCGGTTGGTTTCATTTTCATTTTGTATCGCTCCCGTTTGTTTGGAAGAAAAATGTACTATTTGTACTGACTTATTTTCCCACGCCTCTTTTTCTCTTGCAAATACAGTCTGTTGCTGTGAATGTGTTTCCATAAACCATTAATAGTCCTGCTCCACAGGCCTATGGGATAACAGCATGGTCACTGCCTCAGCCCTTCACGAGAAACAGTCACCCATTTGATAGGCTTACCTGTCTAACACCGTAGCCGTGAAGTCTGTTAACCACTCAGAGTAGAGGATGGGATGGGAAGGGAAATTGGGTTTTGCTTTCAATCTCATGTCAATTCTCTGCTATTTCTTCTCGCACCTGCCATTTCATCTCAAGCATATTCTCTGCTATTTTGCCGGTCTCCGTTGTCACAAAGCTGTTCATTTTACACGAGAGCTAACGTTTCAATGATGTCATGGTGTGTCTTCTATTCATGTTAAGACGACTAATGAAACTGTTTCAGCACACACAATCTGCCCGTGTTTTGATAAGAGGAGCGGTTTTGGCGATATAGTGAAATCCCATATCATATTCCATATCAATACCACCCAACCCCAAGTACCCATGAAAATGGCGTTAGTTAGTCCTGTCAAAGCCAACCTTTCACTCTGCCCTCGACCTGCCAGTAGGTCCCTCTCACCCTTGTGGGTCCCCCTGACCCTGTGGGTCCCCCCTCCCCTGTGTTCTAGCCCTGCCAGTGGGCCTCACCCTGTGGGTCCACCTCCTTGGCGATCTTGAGGGCATCAGAGTTGGCCAGGTCAGTGTTGGCCGGGGTGACAGCCAGGATCAGACAGCTCTCCTTGGTGATGAACTGCATCAGCATCTCCCTGATCTGATGTTCGATGTCCACCGGCTGGTCTCCCACAGCAACTTTGGTCATTCCCGGCAGGTCGATGAGAGTCAGATTTAGCACTGCCAGAGAAAGAGACCGGTTGATATATGACGTGTGTGTGTGTTTGTGTGTGTGTTAGCATGATACACTGTATGCTTTATGAGCATTGACATGAGTAGTGTGTGCGTCCGTCCGTTAATGCTATGAACATTACCATTGGGCGAGTACACCCTCAGGTTGATGGGGATGGGCGAGATGCCTTTGTTGGAGCCTGTGATCCTTTCCGTCTCCGCCTCGATCTCCGACCGGACCTCGTCGAAGTCCACAAACTTCTTTCCTTTACAGTGCAGGAACTCGGCATACTCTGCAGACGGCAGGAGACACACAGGGACACTAGATGAAGGGGTTGTGAGGGCAGCAGACAGAGCAGACAGTGCTCCTTGCCTGAGGCACTGTGAGGGGCACAGTGAGGGCACCGACGCAGGGCTGCAGTGAAAGCAGACCGGGGCGACTCAGGACTCACCTGCTTTGTTGTTGACCAGCTGCAGGATGAGAGGTCGGCGGGTGACGATGCCTGATCCTCGAGGAAGAAAGTCCCTGGGAGATGAAGAAATGGAGATAGAGAGGTTGAGAGAGTGAGAGGAAGAGACAGAAAGGTGGGGGGTTGGGGAGCAGACAGACGAGAGAGAGAGAGAGAGAGAGAAAGAAAGAGATAATGTCAAATTATTCATTACGCTCAAGGTCCATTTCCGCTCACCGTGTCCTGTGCTAAATTGATTACCACTGGGGAGTTTCACGCACGCGGTCTGTCTCATCACAAATCACAAGTCACAAAGTCATTTTCTCTCATCATAACGTCCTTGCAGATTAATTCATTTGTGCACCACACTTGTCATTATGGTCGCATTGATTTTGTAATGCAGCGCTTTGTACCGATGTACTTTCTCACTTCAATTTCTCACAGCATGACTTCACGGCTGAGAGCCTCTCGAGGAAAAAGGTGAGGCAAGGTTTCTTACTAGGTCATTATAACATAACATATCACCCTAGATTAAAAAAAAGCATTTCGCTTCTAGGCCTAAAACTTGACTTTGACAAGGTGCAATATACCATTGCACTTATCTATTGTGTTTATCTTGTGTTGATTACACCACAGCCGTGCCCATGGCGGTAAACACCTGACAGAAACCTAGGCCAGTGCTGCTTACAGAGGAGTAGTGTAGCCTGAGAGACTGCATTGCTGGAAGCCACATACATGGGATAGAGAGAGATGGGGTGTATCTGAGGTTTGATAGAGAGAGATGGGGTGTATCTGAGGTGGGATAGAGAGAGGTGGGGTGTATCTGAGGTTTGATAGAGAGAGGTGGGGTGTATCTGAGGTTTGATAGAGAGAGATGGGGTGTATCTGAGGTGGGATAGAGAGAGATGGGGTGTATCTGAGGTGGGATAGAGAGAGGTGGGGTGTATCTGAGGTGGGATAGAGAGAGGTGGGGTGTATCTGAGGTGGGATAGAGAGAGGTGGGGGGTATCTGAGGTGGGATAGAGAGATGGGGTGTATCTGAGGTAGGGCTGGGTATCGCCACTGATTTCCCAAAACGATTCGATTCCGATTCACAGCTCGATTCACAGCCCGATTCGATTCGATTCACGATTCGATTCGATTCGATTCGATTCCGATTCGATCTAGTTACAATATACATTTTTTGCTTGAATATGAAAGAGATTCTCTGAACTAATGCTATAAATGGTTCAAGGAACCCTATAACATGTAGCATTGTTAAACATATCAATGAATTGACTCCAAAGCAGTTACATGAATGTACTTTTTATTTACATATGACTTTGCTTTTGTCCAGCTCATCTCTATCGTCACATTTTTAAAATCCAAAATGCACCCAGACATCTGACTTTAAGCCTGGTGGTGACTTGAGTGTCCCTGCCATCGCCATGTTTTTAGATTTTAGTGTTGAGACCTCACGTTGCGTGAGATATGATAAATTATTGTAGCGCGAGATCTGGCCACGAGATCTCGTTGCGGGTTGAAGCTGCAAGCAAAAAAAAAAAAAAAAAAAAAAAAAAAATCGATCTCGGGATTTATGAATCGATAATCGCTCATTTTAATGAAGATCGATTCAGAATCGGGAAATCGATTTTTTGAACCCAGCCCTAATCTGAGGTGGGATAGAGAGAGGTGGGGTGTATCTGAGGTGGGATATAGAGAGGTAGGGCAGTGTTTCCTCTACATGCATTTCATCGTGGCGGGCCGCCACGATGGAATTTCCTCCGCCACCATTCAGATTTCTCAAAAAAAGAAAAAAAAAAAAAATCTCAAAAAAAAAAAAAACATTTTAGCTGATTCAAATATATCTGATCCTAGATCAGCGCTATAATGGATGTTGACTAAAAGTGCACCTAAATCCACGCCCATCTCTCTCTAACCGCTGATCCAAAATCAGATTAATGACATTCAGTTGACGACGTGACACAAGGGCTCCTGATTGGTCTAAATGTGAACTGTGGTATTATTGTTATTGTGTACAGGCCACCGTAGTGACATCCGGGGGGTATTCCATCAACATCGCTAAAGGGAAAATCCAGGTTTAGTCTGATAAATCTCGCGAGAGTTCTTACAAATATCCAGGCATGCTTGAGTGTGTTGTTGACAATCGTTCATGTCCTTCATTAAACGTTTAGCTTTGTCATTTGATACGCCGCCTACGACTACCATCTCTCTGCACTACAGTAAACAGTTAATCAGTAACGTTAGCCGCTTTTGTGCTCATGTAGGCCTACTTCGTATTATATTATAGCTGATGATCTTTGTGTGTGTATGTGACTGTCAGTCACAAGTTTATATTCTGTATATTCATTATTTATTTTTTTTGGCCATCCTCTAGTTTTGGCTGTGATTAGAAAAAAAAAAAAAAAAAAAAAAAAACGTTGTTTTGAGCGCGCGTGCGCGTTTCATGCGCGTGCACGCGAAAAAGTCGCGCGCGCGGTCACGGCCACCCGCCACCATTGTAAAAATTCCTGGAGGAAACACTGTAGGGTGTATCTGAGGTTTGATAGAGAGAGATGGGGTGTATCTGAGGTGGGATAGAGAGAGGTGGGGTGTATCTGAGGTGGGATAGAGAGAGGTGGGGTGTATCTGAGGTGGGATAGAGAGATGGGGTGTATCTGAGGTGGGATAGAGAGAGGTGGGGTGTATCTGAGGTGGGATAGAGAGAGATGGGGTGTATCTGAGGTGGGATAGAGAGAGATGGGGTGTATCTGAGGTGGGATAGAGAGAGGTAGGGTGTATCTGAGGTGGGATAGAGAGAGGTAGGGTGTATCTGAGGTGGGATAGAGAGAGGTAGGGTGTATCTGAGGTGGGATAGAGAGAGGTAGGGTGTATCTGAGGTGGGATAGAGAGAGGTGGGGTGTATCTGAGGTGGGATAGAGAGAGGTGGGGTGTATCTGAGGTGGGATAGAGAGAGATGGGGTGTATCTGAGGTGGGATAGAGAGAGGTAGGGTGTATCTGAGGTGGGATAGAGAGAGGTGGGGTGTATCTGAGGTGGGATAGAGAGAGGTAGGGTGTATCTGAGGTGGGATAGAGAGAGGTGGGGTGTATCTGAGGTGGGATAGAGAGAGGTGGGGTGTATCTGAGGTGGGATAGAGAGAGGTGGGGTGTATCTGAGGTGGGATAGAGAGAGGTGGGGTGTATCTGAGGTGGGATAGAGAGATGGGGTGTATCTGAGGTGGGATAGAGAGAGGTGGGGTGTATCTGAGGTGGGATAGAGAGAGATGGGGTGTATCTGAGGTTTGATAGAGAGAGGTAGGGACTCAGGGCTCTACAGTGCGACCATTTCACTCGCATTTGCGACTAAAAATACATCTGTGCGACTAGAGAAATAAATTCACGAGCACACGTGCGAGTACCGATTATTTTATTTTTTTTTATTCTAAAAATAAATCTGCGCGAACCGTGTGGCCACATTTTAAGCCGTCAGCCAGCCCGCTACGACCACGGGAAGTCATGTTAAAAGTGAAGTTACTTCTGTTAAACTGGCGCTAAGCTAACATCGCTAATCGCTAACTCCCTCCTGGGCCTTAAAGAGACAAGCGCCCTTTTCTCATCTCAAGCTTCATTAGCTTCATTAGCTCACCACATCTACAGATTTGGTCCCACACACTCCAGATTTGAACCCAAGGTTACAACCAGGGTTAACTACCCAGGGTAGAAAGTAGAAAGCTCTCAGACCTTCAGAACCCATTGAAAGTAGTGGAGGTACTCCAGAAGTCCAAATGCATCTCTAATCCTAGGAAACCCTAGGAAGCAAGTTGCCTAATGGCATGAAAATGCAACATGTTGTACTTGAGTGTGGCAGAGAGGTGGGACCCCCGGGGATGGTGGTGTGCTAACAGCTAGCCGCCGCAGAGGCACCGTGCTGGGCTGGCCACCTCCACATGTCACCACCCCGGGCAGCATGGGGCTGGGGACTGGTCATCTGGATGTGGGGTAGTTTAATACCCCTAGATGTGGAGTTGTCTGGCCACCGTGTGTGACTGATGTAGCCTGACCCAGCAGCAGGGAGGTGGGCAGCATGGAGACAGACCTCTGCATGGCCTGGCTGGGCTGCTAGCTGACAGACCTAGCCCTAAAGCCTGGCTGGGCTGCTAGCTGCTAGCTGACAGGCATGACATGGATGAATGAATGAACATGCTGCTAACCAGGAGAACTTGACACAGCTAGTTACCATAATACAATGCCATCAACTCTGCGTCTAGTAGGGCTGTAGGCATGGGCCAATGTGTGATTTTGGTGCAAAAATTGCAAAATCACTAATAGAAATGTGTTATAATTACATTTTTCACTGTGCTCCTAAATTTCTTTGTGTGCCCCTAACATTTTTCATTTAGGAGCACATGTGCTCCTAGTGAAAAAGGTTAGCGTAGAGCCCTGAGGGTGTATCTGAGGTGGGATGGAGAGAGGTGGGGTGTATCTGAGGTGGGATAGAGAGAGGTGGGGTGTATCTGAGGTGGGATAGAGAGAGGTGGGGTGTATCTGAGGTGGGATAGAGAGAGATGGGGTGTATCTGAGGTTTGATAGAGAGAGGTAGGGTGTATCTGAGGTGGGATAGAGAGAGGTGAGGTGTATCTGAGGTGGGATAGAGAGAGATGGGGTGTATCTGAGGTGGGATAGAGAGAGGTGGGGTGTATCTGAGGTGGGATAGAGAGAGATGGGGTGTATCTGAGGTTTGATAGAGAGAGGTGGGGTGTATCTACTGTAGACAGAGGACTGTGGTCCTTCCTCTTAGTGTGACAGGCCACCTGAGGAATGTTCAGATCCAGCAGACAGGCTGAGTCAGCTGTCAGACCGGACCCCCCCCCACCCCACCCCAACCAGTCTGCTCCACTCCCCCACCCAACCACCAGGCCCTGCACTACTAAAACACTACATCTGGTGGTAATTATCAACTCCAGGCCGACACAGTCCTACAAGACTAACCCGACCTAACGCACATTCTGCTCGTCCTCCCAATCTTCCTCCCTCCTCCTCCCCCTGTTACTCCTCCACAGCCTAATGCCAAACACAGAGCCGCCTTGGGGGACTGGGGGGGGGGGGGGGGGAGAGAGAGAGAGAGAGAGAGAGAGAGAGAGAGAGAGAGAGAGAGAGAGAGAGAGAGAGAGAGAGAGAGAGAGAGAGAGTCTGCTTTAGACTGCAGGCTAGGCTTGTGTGTCACACCCACACCCACAGGACAGGAGGCATGCTGTTGTACAGTGACACTCCTACTACTATGGCCTCTGTGGAACAGTGGGAATGTTCTGGATGACCTGAGTTCAGCAGAAGTGTTGTGTGCTGCACATAATGTAGAGCAGCCAGGCATTTGTCACAGAGGCTGAGACTATAGAAAACAGTGCGGGGGGGGGGGGGGGGGGGAGGGAGAGAGACAGGGTGGGGGAGTGAAGAGGGGGAAAAAGAGGAGAGAAAGAAATAAAGAGAGAGAGAGAGAGAGGGTGAAAGGGAGAGTGACTGTGCGAGGTGAGAGATGGACTAAATGGAGTGGACACGGGGGGTGGGGGGGGGGGGGGGGTGGTGAGGGTGCAGAGACAGGGCAGACCTCTCAGAGTGTTAATGTATTAATGTGTCTCTCCAGTTCCACCACTCTCACTGGACCTCTCCAGCCAGCAGCTTCATCAGATCAACTTTACACAGACACTCAAGTAGACTGAGCAGCAGCATAGACCAGAAGACCAGCTTCAATTCTTAAGAGGCCTAATTCAGCCACACTTCATGAACCTAAACATGCGCACGCACGTGCACGCACACACACATGCACACACACACACACACACACAATCACACCACCACAAAAGCCCCACACGTCAAGGGAAGAGTGGACAGGTGGGTGTTTGTTCATTATTGATGATGTGCTGTAAATGATAGAGGAGGCGGAGCAGATTGTGTATCATTTCATATATTATGGAAGACCAGCAGTCTTCTAGCCTCCACCATCACAGAGAGATGAGAGAGAGGGAGAGAGAAAGAGAGCCAGACAGAGCCAACTCCCCTCCCCCTGCCTCTGTCTCTTCCTCTCACGACCAGGAACATTCGTACCCCAGCTACACAGAGTCTAGAGGCAGGCTAGGTCTAGTTCAGCTCATGCAGACTGGGTGAAACTCTTGAGGTCACAGTATGGTTGAACAGGAGGGGTGGAACACAAACATGTGTCTGAGGTCTGACACTGATTCATGTGGATCTTTGGCATGCATAATTATGTTTCCCACGTTTAACGCCTCAGCTCAGTCAGTCTGTCCCTAGACTTGTGTGTGCATGCATGTGTACAAGTGTGTGATGGGTTTTCTGCCCTAATAAATCAAAACACATTTCGTACATGGATGCAATATAATGCGCTTTATAGGAACATTTATTGTAAAAAACAACAACACATGGATGGTCTCCAATCCAACAGCTTTTCCACTAATAGGGCCTAATTCAAGGATTTTGCATAATTTCACCCTCAATCTGCCACTGAATCTACCTAACCCAAGGAGTTACATACCAATCATCTCATCCATTTGCAGCTGTGTAGCCCGCCGACAAATCAGATAAGAGCCACACCCCAACCAGCTTGCTGTGCGAGATATGACTTCCATATACTCCCGCCTCCAATGACATCATCTCAAACAGACGCGGCCAATACGGAGACCTCATGATTCTCTCTGAATTGCGAGTTATTCATGGTTCAATAATGCACACATTAAACTGTGGAGAAGACTGGAAAAAATAACATTCAGGCTGATGGAGTGCAATTCAGCACAGTAGCCCATTCGACAAAAAGCCACAAGCAATGGTAACATTTTCAATGGGGTGTTTGGTAATAGGCTTAACCATTTTTATTGTCTTTCGGGGACATTATTATTTGGTTACTATTGCACAGCTGTGTGTACCATCTAGGCCTAAACAGTTTAAGCAGGCCAGTCAGGAGAATAAGACGAGCTAGATTTCAGAAGAGGACAGCTGTGAGAGAAAGACTTGTGCTGCCCTATTGGCTACTTATTGATTCTGCACTTTGGATTATATAACTTGGGTCAACAGATGGCTTATTTCCATGCTTAAAATGCACAACTAGGCTGTTAAAGGAAGGTGTTCTTAGGATCTGAGGTGTCTGCAAAATCTGTCTCAAAGTGGCCATCTCTCTCACACAAAAACACGCAGGCCATGCGGACACTGGCTGACTCACTCGCACATACGAGCAACACACACACACACACACACACACACACACACACACACACACACACACACACACACACACACACACACAGTTTCTGAGTCAGAGTGTTATTAGATTAGCAGAAACATTTCCAGCAAATACATAATACAAGCAGGCTGTTCAGGTTTTTTTGACAACAACAGAGGCACCAAGGAAACTCAATCACATCAGCGACATGGACAGAATACCAGGCAAACTCAATCACACCCACGACCTGCTGAGGCACAAAATAGCATCACAACACCTACGACTGAGAGGCAGAGGTCTAGATTCACTTAGTTGGGAAACGCCTTCAACTTTTACAATGGGCCTTACCACACTAGCAATAGCCTACATATCCTGTAATACAAGCAGGGCCAACCAAACTGACTTCAGCAAGAGAAGAGGTGAAATGTCATTGGCCAACAATGGCAAACTAATTTGCTCGTCAAAGACTGGAGAGTGGCATGCGGTGGCCAGTCAAGCACATCATAAAATGACAACAGAAGTGAACTGCCATGGAATGCATCACTACAAAGCTGCCAGATATTCCTGATTCGGAGAGAATCCCCCAGTGCATTTCCCACTACTGTCTGACTCTCGTTCATTGTTGGTGCTGCAGACAGAGGGAGATCATTTCACAGCCTGCGGTACCAGGATACCCTCGTCCACACACACACACACACACACACACACACACACACACACACACACACACACACACACACAACTCTACAACCTGTCTCACTAATCCTACAGAGATAACCGTAAAATATATATATTTTTAAAGAAATGATTTCCCCATATTTCTTTGTCTGGACCCCCTTTACAACTGTACCAGTAAATGCCTCTGTGTAAACGGGTTTATGTCATCATGCCAACAGCACTGCTGCTGACACCAGCTCAATGTCCACACCACAGAACCTCCTAGGCCACGGTGTGAGCAGCACTGCATACCACTTATCCTATTGGTAGGGAGCCTATTGACACTTGAGTCAAAAACACCATAAGACTGACTCAAACACTGCTCAAATCTAGACGTTTGTCTTCGACATTACCACGGCTGTTTGCAAGTAGGCCCATCTCAAGCCAAGGCCTGGACAATGCACACAAGCATTCCACTATCAACTCTATGTGTGATGAAGCATCAGCTGTGAAGAAAACATCATTACCAAACAGAAACACAGAACGACAGTCAGTCAGAATCAGTCCAGCTTCATTGAAGAGATGCCCATTAAACTCAACAAGTCCTAGCTGAGTTGTCACCTCTATGCAAACATTACTGTTGCCATAGTGACCACCCAGAGGAAAGCCCTTCCATGTTAGTTGGACTTGACCTTGGGGCTAAATGCATGTGTGCTACTGTTCTCACTCAGTGACCCTTCAGGGACAAAGGGCTAATTTCAATACAAATGCCTCAGCAGTGGTCCTGTTCTGCATGCACACACATTGCCTCAAGGGAAGGTCTATTCATCAAGCATCGCTAAAAAACGACATGTTCATTTTTAGACGAGGGCTGTAAATATGGATGTTTGCCGATAACTTGGTATTTGTCTAAGCATTTGTCCCTCTTGTGTGTGTGTGTGTGTGTGTGTGTGTGTGTGTGTGTGTGTGTGTGTGTAAGTGTGTTAAATAACCTAGTTTTTTTAAGAGCGGTCAACGAGTGGGGGAATATGGAAGGCCTGCTCAGGCAGGAAAATTGGGGTCAACTACTAATGATAATGACAGCTGAGATGTGTCAACTGCACTCAAAGAGCAAATTCCCTCTCATCTGAATCAACACATAATATGTTAAGTGGAAATGTGAGTGTGTGTGTGTGTGTGTGTGTGGGGGGGGTGTGTGTGTGTGTGTGTGTGTGTGTGTGTGTGTGTGTGTGTGTGTGTGTGTGTGTGTGTGTGTGCGCATGTGTTGGGTTGGGTCACACTCTTGTTGTGTCTTTGAATGGGGAAACCTGCTTGACAAGCTGCTTTTGAGTGTGCTTGTTTTGTGTCTGAAGGGTGATCTCACCCACTGCTGATGTGGGAAAGAGGGACAGGACCAGCCTGTTAAGAGGGACGTGGGTTAGTCAACACAACAGTGTGGCTGAGGAAGGAGCAGAAGGGGCATTTCTACTGCGCAGAGAATCTAATGGCTGGAGAAAGAGGAAGAACAATAAGGAAACCAATTCGGGATGTCTGTAGCACACAGTATTGTATTACTTGTATTGTCTGCTGTGATGCAATCTTTAACAACCTTGTGTTTAGTTATATCTCAGTAAACCTCTCCTCCATCTGAAGGTCTAGAAGCCTAGAACAGTGCAGGGAGGAGTATAGAAACAGAAGGAAGTGATTCCAAGACACCATAAAGAGGGCTTTAGCCCGTAGCCTGAGGCCAGTAGCGGCACACCTGCTGTTTCTCTGTCTACATCACACACCATGCCTTTCCTCCAAACCGGGTTAATGAGTGAGTGACATTCAGTGCATGATAGAAATTGAACAAACTACTGTAACCCATCATGTACCAAAGTGAACACAAAGAGAGCCGATCCAATCAGCCTCTGGGAAACGTATCAGGCAACTGTGACTGGTAGGCTACAGTAAAATGGAGAATGAGTTGCTTGACATCAAACAAAAATGTATATATCCAAGTAGTGTCAGACTGACATGTGTATCCTGCCATTGTGGGTGTGGCATGCAGTTATAAATAGAAAGAGGGGAGACTACACCTGGGATTCCCTGCGGAACAACTGCCAAAAACATGACATAACACCTCCTCTCTGCACATTAGCTATTCACCTAGCCTACTAGTACTCACTAAAACACATTGACAGGCTAAGCGTAGACCAACATAGAATAATAAAAACATGATTATCACGTGAGCCTTGTTTCACAAACCAATGGCCTCAGCTACAACCATCCTCCATCCTTTCATTTACATTTATTGGCATTTAGCAGACGCCTTATTCCAAAGCGACTCACATTTGACTAAGTAAGTGAATCATCTATCCACTTAGTCATAGCTTTCAAAGGGAAGATGAATGTGTAGGAAAGAATTCAGAGTAGAAGAAAATCAAATCACATAAAAAACCAAAAAAAGACTTTCCCTTTCACCTGCCTGTGGTCTACAGAAGACTATAGTCTCCATAGTATACAGGTTGTACACAGCAGTGAGCGAAAGCTAGTAGGCCTAGTACTGTATTTGTATAGTATAGTGGATAGTGTATATATAGTAAGGGAAACATATGAAAATCTGCGAAGTAAATCGTTACCAAAAAATGTCTTCACCAATGTGTTTCTAAAGGTGTGTAATAACATGTACTAAAAGGTTGAAATTCAACTTCTGTGGGAAACCTCATAAAAAACTGCTCAAAGTTGGGGTACCGATAACCGATTTTTGAAAATTCGAAAATGCTTAAATTGGACTTGAGTAACTTTTGAGGGGTCAAACTAGGCATTTTTCATGATTCTGAGTTGATTGCAAGCATTTATTTGTCACCAAGACCACTTCCTGGTAGAGAAACTGCCACGCCCTTTTTTTTAGAGAGACACTCTGCTGGGCAGTAACTTACCTGTTATGGAGGCCTAAAAAAAGGGAGATGAAAGTGAAGCTGAATAGCTTCACTCTCACCTCCCATTGTGGAAGAGATGTACCAACATGAGATGTACCAAGGACTACCAGAGGTGTTCAGCTAGACACAGCCCAGAGACAACACACCTTCCACGGGTGCTGTGACTAGGCCTGTGGCCCTATGCTGGAGGTCACATGAGCTCCAGGGCCTCAGGTCCTGCACTACCAGGCCGAGTAGGAGAGCCCTCACTGGGCCTAGCTGTCTACTAGGAATGCTCCGATCTGGATTTTTGGGGCCGATACCGATCACCGATTTTTTTCCTCAAGATCAACCGATACCGATTTTTTTTTTGAATACATAACTGTAGGCCTACTGACTGGATAGCCTACATATTTTTTGCTTTTTAGACAAAAGTTTTGATCCATTAGGCACCAAGCAAACGCAGACCCATTTTTATGGCATAGTAAAAGTCTGGCCTATCACCCAGTTAGGGCCTGAAGCCCAAGTCAGTGGATATGGCTGTATAAAAGACATCATAAACGTGGCCTTCATGGTTTACATACTGTTACGTCCTCCTATGTTTTCTGTTCAGTTATCTGTCTTCCCCAGGGAAAAAAAAAAAAGAAAAGAAAAAAACGGTTTTTGCGATCGGCCATTTTTGCCGATCACCGATCGAGTCATTTGGAGTGAAATCGGCCGATTTAAATCGGTGGCCGATAAATCGGAGCATCCCTACTGTCTACCAGTCACCCCTCTTCTGGTGCTCTGACCTCCAGGGCCTATGTCATACACTATCAGTCCGATTAGGAGTAACCTCACTGGGCCTAGCTGTCTACCAGTCACCCCTCTCCTGGAGCTCTGACCTCCAGGTACTATGTGATACACTGCCAGTCCGATTAGGAGTGACCTCACTGGGCCAAGCTGTGTACCAGTCACCCCTCTTCTGGAGCTCTGACCTCCAGGCTATATGTGATACACTGCCAGTCCGATTAGGAGAGCCCTCACTGGGCCTAGCTGTGTACCAGTCACCCCTCTTCTGGAGCTCTGACCTCCAGGCTATGTGATACACTGCCAGTCCGATTAGGAGTGACCTCACTGGGCCTAGATGTCTACCAGTCACCCCTCTTCTGGAGCTCTGACATCCAGGCTCTATGTGATACACTGCCAGTCCGATTAGGAGAGCCCTCACTGGGCCTAGCTGTCTACCAGTCACCCCTCTTCTGGAGCGCTGACCTCCAGGCTCTATGTGATACACTGCCAGTCCGATTAGGAGAGCCCTCACTGGGCCTAGCTGTGTACCAGTCACCCCTCTTCTGGAGCTCTGACCTCCAGGCTATATGTGATACACTGCCAGTCCGATTAGGAGTGACCTCACTGGGCCTAGATGTCTACCAGTCACCCCTCTTCTGGAGCTCTGACATCCAGGCTCTATGTGATACACTGCCAGTCCGATTAGGAGAGCCCTCACTGGGCCTAGCTGTCTACCAGTCACCCCTCTTCTGGAGCTCTGACCTCCAGGACCTATGTGATACACTGCCAGTCCGATTAGGAGAGCCATCACTGGGCCTAGCTGTGTACCAGTCACCCCTCTTCTGGAGCTCTGACCTCCAGAGCCTATGTGATACACTGCCAGTCCGATTAGGAGTGACCTCACTGGGCCTAGCTGTCTACCATTCAACCCTCCTCAGGAGCTCTGACCTCCAGGGCCTATGACCTACCCTATAGTGCCCGGTCTAAGTGCCTCATCATCGGACTCCTTTCCTCCATAACACCCCCTGGTTCCTCCACACCCTACCACGTGCACCAGGCGGTCCCGGGCCCCCACACTTAAGCACCCCCCCACTGATAAGGACAGCCATCCGCGACTTCCAGAAGAATGCATCCCTGGTATCCTAAAAACTTTTTTAGTTACTAGTAGTACTGGCAGGACCAGTACTACAACACATGTCCTACAACACTAGGCCCAGTCTCAGAGCCTCTTACTCAGCCACTCTACCTACCAGCCTCCCTGCCCTGGAGCTTAGACTCTAGTGTCCACAGACTAAGTCCCATTAAGTACCAGGCCTAGTAATACTTCCATGCCTAGTTTGACCCCTCAAAAGTTACTCAAGTCCAATTTAAGCATTTTCGACTTTTCGAAAATCGGTTATCGGTACCCCAACTTTGAGCAGTTTTTTTATGAGGTTTCCCACAGGAGTTGAATTTCAACCTTTTAGGACATGTTATTACACACCTTTAGAAACACATTGGTGAAGAAATTTCTTGGTAACGATTTACTTCGCAGATTGGTCAAATATCTGGTAAAATGCCCTTACTAATAGCCTTTATTTATGTAAACCAGCTCTTTTCCCTTCTTGTTTTTAGTATTTTTTTTCCTAGCACCAGTGGAGCCCCCCCTCCCAAATGTCGTTGTATGGTACCTGTACTGTATTAATGACAATAAAGACCATTCATTCATTCATTCATACTGTACTGTCTACCACAAAGAAAGCTAGAAATATGTGTGAAAACAAAATCATGAATCAAAAGTGACCAACATTTATTGGGGGTAACTACACACATAACTAGACACACTACGGTTTATCAACCTATGTTAATCATTTGACAAGTCAGTCCTTGTAGAGGCCAGATGTTCATTTCCGTGTTCAGCCGCAATGACTGTTGTCACCCTCTCGCACCCTCACTGGCCCCAAAGGATGACTCAAACTTTTCTGACTTTTCTTGAACTAGGGCCTACATAAAGATAATGTAAGATGGGTCTCGAGGTTAAGCTCAATGAGACAATGTATTCATTCTTCAAGCATATTCGTTTTTCATCTCCCTATGGCTTTGCCACGCAAACGTCGGCATCTAGTTACGTCAATTATTCGTCCCTTCTCTGCCCGCCTCTCTGTTGTGTATTTGCGTTTACGGCAAGTGCGTAAATGTTGTGTGAGTATTTGACCCCGTCATGAGAACAAAACGTCTAAAATCTCTCACCAACTGGCTTTAGCTACATTCCTCCAGAGTTGGTCGTTCATATCTATCCAGTCATCCCCTAAAGTGAATTGAGCCAAGTCGAAAGACAATAAACACTCAACACATTCAACGAATAACTGCCACCACCACCAGCAGCAGCACCACCAACCTGCCGACGAAATTTTCCAAGACCGAGCTTTTTCCGGCACTCTGTCCACCGACCACAGCGATCTGGGGTAGGTCCAAGTGACAACTCTGGCCAATGGTACTGAAAGCGTCCTGAAGTTTGTTGATAAGGGGGATCAAGTCTTCCATCCCCCGGTTCCCCATGGTGTCGTTGGATCGACTCGGCTTCCGAAACGCAAACTAAGCTAGCTGGCGTAGCGAGGTGCTCGGGTTACTGAAGTGTTGAGTTCCACCCCTTCAAGCTGCCCCTGTCTGTACTCTTGTCAAAGAGATATCGGCTGTTATCAACTGTGTCACTTACGGTTCTGACGAAATATCATAACGTGTTCTTATAAACACGTCAAATATTCAAAGTCAACCAAACGGACAGAAAACTCACAACACAAAACTTCCACCATCCGGTCAGGCGAGTCGACACATCCGATCTAAACCGGTGATTAGGCTTCACCTCCTGTCAGGGAAAAGTCATCGCCCATTGGCCAATCTCACTGCCTCTCTATCAACTCTGTCTAGCCATTGGCTGTTTTTGTTTCAATTATTATAGTTCAATGAAAGGCGATACAGTAATATTATCATTCTACTGATAATAATAATACATTCAATCGAACAACTCTAGAACACAATGAGCCATATTGTATTGTGTATTACTATTGTAAATGCTTATTCCTTTAGTGTAAATCAGTGCAACGTTTATATGAGTCAGAGAATCGATATTCAAATACTAATTCTAATGATACAATGTTGAACCTCCTTTTGAGTTATATCAGTTTGGTTTGGAGGAAAAAGTGAATTATTGTAGTTCCGGTAGTGACCCTGATGCTCACGTGCTTATCGGCGCTGTACAACATGGCTGCGCCCATAGTCAGAGAACCTGAGACGAGCGATCTGGAAACAGCCATGTCTGTAAAGAAAGCTGTTTCCATCGTTTCTCCCCTAGCTCTCCGAATTGTCGCTGAATGCCCCGTGACCAAAGCGAGAGCTTGTGATCTTACACTTCCGCACTGTGTGGTCAGCACCCCAGTGTTCATGCCCGTGGGTACCCAAGGTACGATGAAGGGAATCACTGTGGATCAGCTGGACGATCTTGGATGTCAGATCTGCCTTGGCAACACCTACCACTTGGGTATGAGGCCGGTAGGTGATAAGGGTATTTATTTACATGTGTATATTACTTATAAATGTACAAACATTGCTTAACCGTTGCTCGCTTTTAATAAGTGGTTTACAGTTTCTCAGATTTTGAGTTGTCAGTGTACCAGGCTGCAGTGACTGAAGATAGTCCTTGAATATTTTTTTCCACAGGGCCCTGAACTGATTGAGAAAGCGAATGGCTTGCATGGCTTCATGAATTGGAAGAGAAACCTTCTAACGGTGAGCAGTGTTTTGGACGACAGGAACAAATGTCTTCTGTCTCTCTCACGTTTAAATAATAAGTACATAGGTAACGCTCCCTCTATCACTCCATCATGTCTTCACAGGACAGTGGAGGCTTTCAGATGGTGTCTCTTGTTGAACTATCTGAGGTTACTGAAGAGGGGGTCAAGTTCAAGTCGCCCTATGATGGCAAGGAGATCCTACTAACCCCTGAGCAGTCCATCAGCATACAGAACAGTCTGGGTAGGCTATGTGTTCCACAGTGTAGTGTCATTATGAGTATCTTTTGTATCTATGCTGCCTCTCTGTGAAGTTATTGAAGATAGTATTATTACCTCATCTTATTAATCTGTTCGTCTAGGGTCAGACATCATGATGCAGTTGGATGATGTCGTCAGCAGTACGGTGACAGGACCGCGGGTGGAGGAGGCTATGAAGAGATCGGTTCGCTGGCTCGACCGCTGCATGGCAGCCAATAAGAATCCAGACAGACAGAACCTGTTTGCCATCATCCAGGGAGGGCTGGATCCAGAGCTCCGCAAGGCCTGTTTAGATGGTGAGATGTCCTCCTGCTCCATCACATTTACATTTTAACCATTTAGCAGACGCCTTTAACCAAAGTGACTTACAATTAGAGATTACTGGGACAGTCTCCCAACTGTAATTTAGGACTAAGTGCTTTACTCAAGGACACACTAGTGGTGGTGTTCCCAGGTGGGATTTTAACTCATGACCTTCTGATCACCAGTCCAACTCACAATCCACTAGGCCACCACTATCCCCATCTATGTACTTTCCTGACTGACCAACACAATGTTTTTCAGCATCAGTTATATTGGTAAAAACCCATGTTGGAAAACACCCCATAGAAATATATTATCTTTACTTATTGTGCTGCACCTGATCTAATGCCGCTGTCAGTCACATATTTCAGTAAAATATGCATTTGAGGGGGTTAGACGTATCTCTGTCTTTGCCTTTACAGAAATGACAAAACGTGATGTTCCTGGATTTGCCATTGGTGGGCTGAGTGGAGGGGAGGAAAAGGATGACTTCTGGAGGATGGTGACATTGAGCACAGACCACTTACCCCGAGAGAAGCCTTGTTACCTCATGGGTGTTGGGTATGGGTGCACCCTTCCTTATGTCATTTTATACTATTTCTCACTCAAGGTCTGTAGTACGTCAGCTTCATTGGTTGTGCGATATAGTATGTAGTTATTGTATTATATGTGGAACATATTCTCTGTGGATTCTCTGTGTATGTTACAGGTATGCAGTAGACCTGGTGGTATGTGTCGCTCTTGGTTGTGACATGTTTGACTGTGTCTACCCCACTCGCACTGCGGTAAGTGACATGTTACATTATGAGAATGATGATTATGATATGATTCTGACTGTATAATAAATCTGTGTTGGATTAATCTTACTTCTGACAGAGGTTTGGCACAGCGCTGGTCCCGTGGGGATCTCTCCAGATCAAAACCAAGCATTTTGCCAAGGACCTCCAACCCATAGACTCAGACTGTCAGTGTCCCACCTGCAGGAGGTAAAGATTACTCAATCCTGGGAGACTGAGCTCTCAGCTTTCCTCTGAGTATGTTTGAAGTTGTGTGCAGCATTGTATTTGTGCTCATGTGCAGTGCATTCATATATTTGGTGTTCCTTTTGTTCCCCATAAACTCCAGGCACAGTAGGGCATACCTGCATGCTCTATTCAAGAGTGATACTGCAGCCATGCACCATATCACCATCCACAACATTGCCTACCAGGTCTGTATGTGTACCAGATGTTCACAGGTTTCTGTAAAGGATCAGTATTTGGGATAGATGTGTTAATAACTGTATTCCTCTCTTTGTGTCCAGCTCACTCTGATGCGGTCAGTGAGACAGAGCATTGTGGAGGGTCGTTTCCCAGAATTTGTGAGAGCGTTCATGAGGCGGATGTTCCCCTCATCAGAACAGTACCCCAGCTGGGCGGTGGACGCTCTAGCATCGGTCAACATCACACTGGATTAAATGTGGGAGGGAATCTCCTGCGTTTGCACAGACTGGGACTTGAGCTTCTGTAGTGACCAGTGCAAACTTTTATATAAGAATCAAAATGTCTTTTTAAAACAGACTTATTTTTCTAATGTTTTTCTACCTTCAGTTGCCTCTGCTTGTATACTCTGTCAGCCTATTTACTGAGTCCAATACTGTTGATGTGCCTGTTTTTATAGCGTCTTTGTTATCATGGTTGTTAAGGAGTGTTTGTTTTCATTCATATGCAAAACAGTCAGGTAGGAAATATGTAAATAGTTTACTACTTTACTTGTGTATTGCCATTTATGTTGGTGTACTAGCCTCAAACCATAAGCAGCTCCCAGCTACAGTATATGTATGTTGCTTTAGCATCCAGTTTAGTTTAGTCTCAGGAGTGTGATAATGTTGTTTATAGTGGGGGGGGGGGGGTAAGATAAGGAAAATAATTTTTCATGTGTACTGTTTTGCAATAAAGAATTGATTACAAAAAAAAGGAGTGTGATAATGTGAGACTGGATGAGTGTTGAAATCCAAGAACTGTCTCCTCTGAAATATTCAGGCAATGTTGTAGTTACCATGGCTACAGACCACCGGCCCACCCTCTAAATGTTGTGCTTTCCCGTTTTGTTTGTAAATTGTAGCTCATTTCAGAACATTTCTTAGTGCAAATTACAAGGCTTTTACAAATGTGTTGAATAAATAACTATAGTTTAGTGTATGTTTTATGGTACTAGTAATGAAGACATAAAGGAAGAATTGCTCTTAAATGTTTGTGCTTATGACAGTGGGCCACTAGAGGGCAAAATAAACCAAAATCTGCTTATTTAACATGCTGGATACATTTTGTTGGAAATAAAGAAAAATAAGTAGAGCATGTATGGATTTTGTGAGATGTACATGCAGAGAGTTCTGGCAGAAAAATCCTCTGAGAGGTGGCTTTTGGAGCATTTAAATTTCCTGTCTCACCAAAATTGATACCCAATTCAATGAGTTGCAGCTGTCCACACAGCATCTGAAGACAACGAATAATGTCTTTTTATTTTTTTTATTGCAGTCTAGTTTAATATGTAGAGGTAAAGATCCATCATTCATGTTGTTGTTGATGCTAGATATCTGATTAGGAGGACTAAACGTAATTATGTAATACGTGATTAACTTCATTGCAAGTTTAATTGAATAGCACCTGCAATGAGTTGCTGTGAGACAACCTGTCAGCCAACTCTCTTGGCTAACATTTACAATGCAGTGCTGTACCTTCCTGTCAGTAGGCCAACATGTACAGCAGTTACTGTATAACATGGCACAGAGGAAGATCATTAAATGGTCTCAGACTGGTATAGGCAAACCATTGTGAGTGTAGCTGGTGTGAAATATAACATGAAAAATAGACTATTTGTCATATAATATGCAAACATTTTGAGCCACTGTGCGCATCAATGGTTGCTTTTGGTTACACGTGTGAATGTTGGTTAGAGAGCTGGAAGATATATTTTTTTTTATCTGTGTGTCGCACTGAAGACTAGAAAGAGGATCTTTGCCAAGTGTGGAAAATTAAACGCACCACTAACTGAGCGACGCCAATAAAAACGGATAGCCTTGGCCTCATGCATATTTCAGCAAGCTCTAAAAAAGATCCCAAATGAAAATCTGTCCCCTAAATGGATGAACATAATACAGTATTTGAGTCATAAATAACCTAGTTCGTTTTACATGAGCAATCATTTAGCGTGACCTAGAATGTGAAATAAAATCTTCAGAACCACAATAGTCGTAACCCAGTAGACTACTGAATATGACGAGCTTTTTTTTCTCCAAATTTGACAAAGGTTATATTGACACTATATTCTTGTTTGAGGTCGTCCAATCGGCTTGAGCTCGTATGTGGCTGTGTGTGTCGCTGCGTCCGTAAGGAGCCAGTGGATGTTCACAGAGACAACCAGTTGCTCGCCAGTCTGTCACACCAAAAGTAGCCTGCCGTACTCACGCGCCTGTCACGGCAGAGCATCTTCGACCTGTTGCCTGAGCGGAAAAGTATTACAGCCTTGTTAGGAACATAGGAAGATAACAACTTGACTTTAGAGTGCCATGACTGGTATGAATTATTAGACATTTACCTAAAAAAAAAAGAATAGTTCATTTTGGGAAGCCTCATTCATAGGTGAGGCCAGGCGTCTCTGTTTTTGCATTCCCATCCTTGGGTATCTTTGCGCCGGTGGGTTCGGCGCCGAGGAGGGGAACCATGGTTGAGCTGGAGAAGGAGGTGCTCCCTCTGCCTCCACGGTACCGGTTCCGAGACCTGTTGCTGGGAGACTGGCAGACGGACGACAGGTATGCATGCACATGTTCAAACTTATTGTTTTGAAGAAACGAAGATTCAGCCCACACGTAGCCTACATCAATGGGTATAGCATTGTTTATACGCATTACGGAATTGTATCCTCAGCTCATGTATTCTTTTTTAGACGACATGCTTATGAAATGCATTTTGGTTCATTGCTATTCAACATTAGCCTACTACTTTGATTCCTTTCTACTGATGTGGCATTGCTCTATTGATGGCGCTGTCGCTTAGAGAACACACAGGACCGCGATTTGGGACTGCTGCAACAGGTTTCATACAGAGATGAACAAAGTGTTTTGTGTTTGATGAATATACAGAGACAGGTTGTAGAGAGGGTGTGTGTGTGTGTGTGTGTGTGTGTGTGTGTGTGTGTGTGTGTGTGTGTGTGTGTGTGTGTGTGTGTGTGCGTGAGAGAGAGAGAGAGAGAGAGAGAGAGAGAGAGAGAGAGAGAGAGAGAGAGAGAGAGAGAGTGAAAACTGCTCTCAATACATCTACTAAATTTCGTTGTATGGTACCTGTACTGCAATGACAATAAAGACCATTAATTAATTAATTAATTCATTCATTCATTCATTAATCTATTCTTAATTACATTCGCCTGTAGGTCTCTCTGCTACTGTGGATGTAGCCTATAAATTAAGCCTTCGTGCATGGACATCGAACTTGGAAAATTATTGTTTACATAATAAATGGTTAATCTACCCCTTATTCATTATTCAGCATGCTATAACGATATGCGTGTGGCCTTAACCTGACCTGGCAATTTCAGGTATGTGTGTCCTAACCAAGTGTCAATTAACCTGTCCAATTTTCAGGACCATATTTTGGCATGGTCGCCACATGCAAAATGATTGAATATGGGTATGCAACACTTGGTTTGTATATTTCATTATTATTACATGATTGAATATTTTCAATTTCACGCCTGGCGCCCCTTGTTGCTAGATGAGAAATTAGAACCAAAACACTTACTTGTGGTCTTGAGTGGGTGTTTTGAATCGGATAATTGGAGAAAGCTTGCATTTAAAAAGGTTAAAGTTGGGGAATGTGACCATAGAGCAGTCATGGAAATGGCCTTTATTCTGACAAAAATGGTAATTTCACATTACTGAACAAATAGGCTACAGTAACGGCTGTAGTGTGATCATTAGGGGGCTTGCTTCAGCAGAAACCTGTTAACAGTTCTGTGAGGAGAGGTTAAAGGGACACTTCACCAATTTGGAACCTCATTCATTATCTCCAGCACCATACTAGTGTCTAATAATGTATATATAATGGTGAATATATTGGTGAAGTGTCTCTTTAACCTCTCACCCCAATGATATATTTTTTAAGTACAAAACACTGGAAATCACTATTTTCATATGAAAACAGTGATTTCCAATGTTTTGTAGTTAATACTAAAAAGAAATAATTACCCCCGAGGACATCATAGAGGGTAATTTCCATTGGACTTCTTTCTCCTATCTTTTTGTCTACAAAATGTAGAAAACCACCGTTTTCAAATATGAAAACACTGGTATGGTGCGGGAGATAATAAATATGCGGTTAAAATCGGTGAAGTGTCCCTTTAAGGTTGACTTGAGTGAGACTCTTTCCCTTTTGAAAACACTGTCTACATATCAGTGGAGTCACTTATGTAGACAAAACCTATGTTGAGAAAAGATGTAGGTGACAAGAACAATGTGGCTGTTTAGTGGGATACACTGAGGCTTAAATCATTGTGACCGTCCTCATTGTTTTGGTTAAGAGCCTGCAGAAATATACAGCAGTGTGGCAGCACATGTGCTTCATCTGCTCCCAGAACACATTGCTGCATGTATAATGTATTCCCAGATGAGTGTTTGGGAGATGGCATGATGTTCATCACTCCAAAGGCTGCAGCGGGCATTGAGCTCAGAGGGACACTTGTGGGATGTGTTCATGTTCGCTATGAGCTCCTTTATTTGCACTGGCAGCACACACACACACACACACACACACACACACACACACACACACACACACACACACAAACACACACACACAAACACTCACCCACACACTATCTAATCACACACCCAGGGGTTGGAACTGAGTGCTACTCCTCGCCAATCAGACCGGGTTTCAATAAAAGCAAAGTGGCAAAATTGCATTTGGCGAAGCTGGTGTGTGTGTGTGTGTGTGTGTGTGTGTGTGTGTGTGTGTGTGTGTGTGTGTCAGTGTGTCAGTGAGAGCCAGAGAGGAGGGGTTAGTGAGAGGGAGGGAGGGAGGGAGGGATGTTCTGGCATATCATTCTGTCATGGGTCATGATGTTGATCCCACTGGGTTGGGGAGCATTAACAGGTATAAAATGGACTTGGGTGAAAGAGAGTGGGCTGATGAATAGTGACAGTCAGCTTAATTCCTAGTCTAAATCACAGGGAGTGTGGCCTGCTCCAGGTCCATTAATCCTAGGGCAGACTTCAATACTCCCTCAAACATGCCTACACACACACACACACACACACACACACACACACACACACTCACACACTCTCGCACTCGCATTCACACATACTCCCACACCCATGCATACACATGCACACCCATAAGTTATCTCCTTCACACATACACACACTCTACACTGGGAAAACACACATTACTGAGCCCTCTAATCCCACTTCACGTTCCCCCTGTGGACCACTTCCCCCTACTCCTCTTCTCATATCCCTACTTTCCCCTCCTTTAACATCCTCCTCCCCTCTCCATGTTTGTTCTGATTGGTGAAGAGCCTGTTCATTCCACACAAATACTGTGTTCACCTTTCCTTTCAAGGGCATTTTTCTTTTGTGGCCAAGTATGTTTTATTGTTTTTGTTTTTGATGTTCTGTTTTTATGCACAGCATGATCACATTACTTAAATGCACTGATTAAAATTCAGTTAATTCAGTTAAAGGATAGACAAATAATAAAATATGAAAACATTCATGGATACTGTAAAGGCAAAATTATAAGCAATGATTATTTTCATTTGATATATACTGACAGACATGACAGGTAGTGCTACTAGTCATTAAAGTCTGGCATATGCGTATAAGCACAAGAAAAATATCATAGCAATAAATCATAGGGCTTTCTGTAACCATCTGGAATACAGTATGATGTCTGTGAGCAGTCTGAGTCATTACTCTGAGGGAGCTAACTCAGAGTATATCATATTTGATATTACATTTGATCTCAAAATCAAAGGAAATGTCTACTGATGTAACTTGTATCACCCATCCCCTTAAACAGATAGGCCCACTGAGTTAATCAGAACTGAGTATTTGCATAGCTCTCATATCCACTTCTGCATGCACTTAAGTATATCACTATGCAGTTGGTAAACAGAAAGCCCTAAGAGTTTTAAATAAAGAAGATCTACGGAGCCAGAGGTAAAAAAAAATATTGGCCCAAAAGAAGAAAAGTTAAAGTGAAAAATGTTTTGACTGAAAGTGAACAAAGAATATTCAATCAATAGAATTCAAACGCATTGAAAATGAAAGCATTCAGCTGATGTTTGTATCCAATCATAACGTGTCCTTGGTCAAACCATTTATTTTCACTCTTAGTCCTTCTTGTGATTACAATGTTTTTCCACCTTCCTTCAAGTCATCTTGCCACATACTGAACCACATATACTGTAACTGTCAACTCATTATCATTCTCTGGTGATCTCAGCCGTTCAGTCCATGATGCAATTTCTCTGCTTATTTCTTTGACCCAGTCATAATATAGGGGTCAGGTCAAGCGAGGTGAGGTACTACAGAGATTTGGGGAATCGTTGTCAGGGTGTTCTGTATGTGTCGCTAGGCAATTGTCCGGTGACAAGTGGATATTTTCCTTTCAACTGAACACTAATGGTCTTGAATCAAGTGCTTGATGGAACATTTCTAACAGGACCCCGGGCTCCCTAGGTGTTTGTTTAATGTTCGAAAATGTTAAGAGACAGACTTCTCCCCGTACGCAACTGGTTTACAATGGTGTCGCAATCTATTTAAGTGCCAATGTTTCGGTCCACCAGCCTTTGTTATTTGGAATTTGGTTGACCTTTTGGTTGACCTATGAAACCATTACATCTGAACTGAGAAAATGCATTCTGCAACATACTGTACAAAAGCATCGGCAGGAGATTCTGGTATAGAAGTGTGCCACAGAGCAGAAGGCAGGTCCTAGTACCACTGCTCTTGTTAAACTGCCATTGTGTATGTGCTCTTTGGCTATGAGTCAGAATCCCTGGAAATGCCAGATGACTAAACATTGAAATCCAGATCTTTCGCAGGTTGATGATAAGCTTTTCACACAGCAAAATGATCAGTCTAGCCTTTGTCTGAAATAGGCTTGAAATAAAAACCCTTCACCTGAGTTGGTGGGATGGAGGTTGTTGATAGCAGTCTTTATCCTCGATTAGCACGTGAACTGGGTGACTAAAGAGGAAACACAGTCTAAGCGCATGTAGTCGGTGTGGTCAAATCAGAAGGGCAACCCCCTGCAAATATGCCTACAGTATCCTCTGCAGTCTCCTCTTGATTTCTGTTTCTTTTGTATACCTGTTTACACTCACTGTAGGTTTCTGGGATTCCTCGAAAGGAGTATAATTCAGATGTTATCAATAGCATTGTCCTGCAGTATAACACACACGCACACACACACACGTACACACACACACACACACACACACACACACACACACACACACACACAAAGACATGTTTGCCTAAATTGATCGAAGAGCAATAGTATCCATCTTATCACAATAGCAAGTCTCAGAGGGAGCTCTGCATAGTCCAAGATTATCATACAAATGAGAGTCCTTTGTCCGTAAGACAATCTTTTTATTGACTGTTGCCAGCACACCACCCCTCACTCAATCTCCCCCTCACCTCTGCAGTGTCTCCCCCCTCCTCATCCCTTCTCTCCAAGGCTCAAACTAGGAAGGTTAAAGTGGATCTTTTAATGTTCATCGTTGTTTTACATTATCATATAGCTCTAAAACATTGTGTATGTTGCTCACTGTCTAGATCAGAGTAGGATGTCACCCCATTGTAAAACCTATAGTATTCTTGAGCATTATGCAGCACATGGGTGAGGAGAGGGAGGTATTTAGGGATACTGATGGAGTCTGTGATGAGAAAAGTCACACTGTGAGAAGGAGCTTTCATCATCAGATCTGAGGCAGGGAAAGACCAGGGAGGGAGTGAGGGGGGGGGGGGGGCGGGGTCGGAGGGGTCTAGAGACCTTGTAATTAATTACCTGATTCGTGTGAAGTGTTACTGTCCAATGTAAATCCTCTTGGTAAACATTTGGATCAAAGCTAACCTAAAGTGTTATAATGAGAATGAATTGGTTGAGTGTTTTAATTGGCACCACCTACAATGGCATTAGTGTGTGCCCTGGAGCATGGGGGGGGGCAGATAATGCCAGCATGTCAGATCCTAACAAATGAAACCGTGCTCACTGTCCCTGACTTTTCATTTTAAAAGCACCCGGCAACAACCTAATTAATCAGCCGAGAGGAGATGGTGGCAGCCAGTTCTGAGGGGAGTAGGCAGGTCTTCTCCAAACAAATTAGTGGGGAGGGGATCAGGGGAACGGCCGACAGCTTGCCTGGTTGGTGTGTTTAATCAATATCCTGTGGGGAAAACTCTAGCTAGAACTGGATAGGCCTACTGTGTTACGCTGTGTCTCCCTCCCTGTCGGATCAGATAGCTGCTGTTTCAGCTCTCCCTGTCTTAGGAGGAAAACTACAGTCGGACATACCAGAGGTGGGATGAGAACATTCTCCCCTGGTCTTGGTCAGAGTGCACCTTAGTGTTCCACTCCTAGACTCCTTGTACATTATCTATGGGCAGTAGCGGACTGGCCACCTGGAGCACCGGGAGAATTCCCGGTGGGCCGGTGGATCTGTGGGCTGCGGGGCCGGCGGATGGGCCAGTGGATCTGTGGGCTGCCGGGCCAGTGGATGGGCCAGTGGATCTGTGGTTCACTACACCATTACATACGTGTGACAGGCCCATTGATCCATTCCTCTTTTAGTAGGTGCGGGTAGGGCTGTGCCTTGTTGTCACAGTCTATGTTGTTGTCCCAGGCCGTCCCTGTCTAGGGGAATAGACTGCAAATAGCAGAGTTCTTAATGACGATGGATAATGTCCAAGGAGCTGGAGCTGAGGTGGAATCAGAATCAGAATCGCTTTCATTACATCCCAATGTACACAAGAGTAAAATGATTTGGCTTTGGTTCCACAACATTGGCATACCAGCATCAAGATACAAAATCACGGGGCGCCGCTTAGGTGGCGTAATGGGTTAAGCGTCAACCATGTAACTGCAGGGTTCCCGGTTCGATTCCGGCCGGGGACATATCCTGCATGTCATCCCTTCTGTCTCTCTCACCCATCCTTCCTGTCAAAGTCTCTACTACTGTCTCTATCAATATACTAAATCACAATAATAAGTGTAATAAGAAAGTAATAAAGTGATGGTACTACAGTGGCTTCAATAGTGCAAAAAATAAATTGATATATAAATATAATACAGTACAGTAGTTAAGTAGTCAAGTAGTTTACAAGTAATCCAGTAGTGTTGTAGTTATAATAATATAATGGGTTCATTTTTGTAGTGTGCGTGCAGTTTTGGGGGTGCCAGTCTTTTGTTTTCTTCCAGTGCAATTCTGTTTGACATCCTCTCGGTTTTACCCCCGAGGTGTTCGGTATTTCCCCGACGGCAATAGCTCTGACAGTGGAACTAAACCTTCCCCTTTAATCCATTTGATTGCCACAGGTATTGGCCCTCAGACGATGGGAAGGCATGTAGTTGGCCTCAGGCAGCTGGAGGGAGGACATACGCTGAATGCCTTGAGGAGATCCTTGGTGGTTATCTCCATCAGTGAAGCATAGGGTCCCGAAGGAGATTCAATGTAAAATTCACAGGATCTTCAGGTTTTTACCAAGGCGTTATTTTCAGTAGACCTTATTTTGAAACTGCTAGGCTTTAATGAGCCTGCTAAGGGAATTCCCTGACTGTTCTCTACTGAGACAAGCTCTGTCAACACACACTAGCTCTCTGCTGAGGCTAGCTAACACAGCCGTAGGGGCAGCCTGCGCTGTGCTGTCCTGGAGTCAGTATTGTATGCTAGAGATAGGCCTTGTGACATCAGCGTGGGGGTTGGGAGGCGCTGTGCACTACTGCTGGGGGGGAATCACAAACACACACATCCACTGATCATATCTCCCTTGGTCCCAAATCATATTAGCTTAATATGCTGCAGGAATCGTCTTCTCCTTCATGCAGCCATCGAGACACTTTTGAGAGGGCAGAGGGATGAATCTCCTGATATTTCATCCATATTACTTTGCACATGTCCTCGTCAGTGGTAATTTAAGACGGGCTATGAAATAGATTGAGATTTCCTTTTATTAGATCAAATGCCTGCACGCATCAATGTAAAATATAGAAGGTTAAAGGCTGAGGTAGGGAGATGTGAAATGTAGCAGACGTTTGGATCGATCGGTAATGGTGTTTTTGAACAAAGATACACGGCTAATCCTGCACAGCTTTAAAGGCTTCTCTATGATAGTTGGGAGTAGTAGGGTGAAGGAGGGTAGGCTATGTAATGAACAGACCTGTTAATGGACCAATGCATCAGGACAGCTGGAAGTAGACAGATTTGGAGGAGACAGTAATTTATAGGGCTGTCACGGTAACCACACCACCGCACCACTACGGTTGTGTTAAGTCACCCACGGGGTCAGAGCAAACAACCTCAACCACTGCCGAGTTTTTCTCGGGTTGTTTAATGTTTGTTGTCACATTCTGTTTGACTTGCTCCATCATTTTAGTCCCCTATTATAACATTTTAGTCGCATCATCGTCATTATAACATAAGATTGAGTTCTGATAGAATCTCAGCTTTCTAACCAAGCCAGATTTGTCTGTCAGTTACAGTGGGGTTAGGGTTAGGGTTACTGAACACTGATTTGGAGAAATCCCAAAAAGTTCACTCTTTTTTTGAAGGTAATGTCGATATGACATTCCACTCATGACACAGCGAACACTCGCACCACAGCTAATGAAGAGAGGCATTTCTTCTTTAACATTAAGCAAATCAAATAAATCATTATGAGCTAGCTGGCTATGAGCTAGCTGGCTATGTTCACAGTTCTAGCTGGCTATGTTCACAGTTCCGCTAAAGAGTTTGTCAGCTTGATTTTAGCTAAACTGTACTACAAGGCAAGACCACAAGCAACCACCTTGAATGTTAGACTTTGAAACCGATGTGAAATGGATAGAAGATAGAACACATGTTCTTACTTAGTCAAATGTATTTGTTGTAAGTCGCTTTGGATGAAGGTGTCTGCTAAATGCCAAAAAGACATGTTGTTCTAGTGAAATCTGATTGCGGTTCCAGCCATGGAAGACATGGTGTTGAGCCACTTACATGACTGCGGGTGGCGAAACTCCAAACCACGACAGCCCTCGTCATTTAGTGATGGGCTTGTGTGTGTTTACATGTGGCCGTGGCAACCGCAGTTTCATCTCCTATTGTAAAGGGTGTTCATTTCCCCCCTCTTTCAGCCTTGAGCACTGGTGGATATCCTGCTGATCTACTGCCCTGTTGATCTGCCACCATGTTGATCACACTGATTGTAAATTAAGTAAATGTCATGTAAATGTCATGTATGTGGTTCGCCAAAAGGCTTCCCCCCTTTGATGCTGATCTTTGATGTGTTATTATTTACTAGGATGGTATTTAAGGGTGCAATGGAGATGCATTGGTTTTGGTTTAGGCCTGCAGTGCACCAACTCTGTCCCTGACCCACACAGCTAAGACTATGGTAAAACAGCCATTTGTTTACAACCGACTCATCGTTTCTTTGTATCTTTCTTTTAAATATTAAATGGATTATTTTGTTAGAAACATATTTTGCTATTCTCATTCTTCCTATTTGCCTCTATCAAATATCGTGGCAACAGTTCAGATAAACAACAGCACACTCGTGACCAGGTTTTCACATAGAATTTACTTTAATTGTGGCCTGGGGTGGTCCTGCACCAATTACCATAAACTTCACAATTCTCCTGCATGGCAAAAGCATATAGTGAATCATGTCTGTAACATAGAGTCAGTTACAGTATAGGTGTCTGTCATGCAAGGATGAGTAAATCATTATCAATCATATTATTCATATTATCTCCCTGCGGTGATCCGCAACATCCCTACCCTGGACGCCTTTAAAACAGCCTTTAAGTCCCACCTGTTTGCCAAGACCTTCGGCCTCTAGTTTAGTTGTTGTTTTTGTTTGCCTGACTGTTTGTCTGACTGCTATTTTCTTGTCTCTCTGTAAAGTGACCTTGGGTCGGCTGAAAGGCACTATACATTTAAGTTATTATTATTATGATGCCATTATTATTATAGCATGCACACTTTTACCTCTTCAGAAGTATGTGACCCTAGATTAATCCACGACTCTTAAAGGTGCAATCTGTAATTCAAACAACAACAAGGCTGAGGGATGAGGCTGGAGAAATGAGGCTGGAGAAATGTAAACACTCTCAAATTCATAGACAGAGTGATGAATGCAAGGACTGTGTGTGTGTGTGTGTGTGTGTGTGTGTGTGTGTGTGTGTGTGTGTGTGTTTGTGTGTGTATGTGTGCGTGCGTGCGTGCGTGCGTGCGTGTGAGCGCCCGCGCGTGTGTGTGTAAACAACAGGTCTAGCCCAAGAAAGAACAAGAGTGATAGATGGACTCAGGGATGAATAGAAAGAGAAGGGACGGCAGTTTCACAGAAGATGTAGGGCCAGTTTTAATCCATGAAGACCAAGAGCTTGGCTGGAAAAGGGTTGAGTAAAAGGCTATTGTGCACACTTACTTAATGTCATTGTGGCCTGTACGGCTCTGGTAAATGATGACTTTCATTTTGTTTGCAATGTGGAGGGTTTGCGGCGGTAGGCGAAGAGCGAGCATTGGAGGCTCTAGTTGAGATACACACTTCCATCAGTCATAGTGCAGACTGATTGTTTTTTCTCGCTTTATTGCGGCTCCCTTTAGAGAAAGAATAATGGAGAAAGAGAAGGAGGGGATCTTAAAGTGCTTCAGTCATTATACAGTAGCTATTGCGTGGGAATGTAAATGATTTTCTGTGTTACTTACAATGGCGATTACAATGAGTTGCAGGGGCAATATTGAAAACATTGGATTGCCACAATATTTCAAACAGTAACACTTTCATTCATCTTTCTTAACATCAGAAAATGTTTTTTCCCAAAACAACCACACATCTACAACACTTTAGAATTTGCAATGTTTAATTCAATATCTCTTATGTTGATCTGCTATTCTATATGTATAAGTCAGTCCATATGAACATAAAACAATGACATCTCAAAAGTGTCCTTGCCTCATTGTGAGTTAATATATTCATAACATGCTCAATCCTGAAAAAAGAGGACAGATGAATAAAAATGTGTTTTCCACAAAATGGTGTTCTGTCACCAGATCAAATCAGCAGGAAGAGGTCTTATGCAGTGCAATGTGAAAGTCTCTCTTTTTTATTTGTATTCTCACTTCATCACACTATTTTGTATGCTGTGGTTCAACTATCCAGTGTTTATCTGGGTCAGGGTCGAGCTGCCCGTCTCTCCCCATGGTAGAGGCAGAGCACACCTTGCCTCTCTTGAGCTGCAAGGCAGGTGTGTAATTTCTTTGCCTCCTGTCGTCCCATTGAATTCACCTCCCTTCATTTGTAGGCTGTGTGTTTGCCATTGTGTGCCATTGTGGCCGTTGTGGCCTGTTTCCCTGTCATCTCTGACTGTTCTCTCCTCACTGTGCACAATGCTACTCCTTCATTGTTACCAGTTACTGTTGAATACAGTACATGCATTGAGGGCGATAGTTCCAATAATATCTCATCTTGTTTAATGATCGTTTGCCGAAGGCAAGAGTGAATGTCAAGGAAATGATTAAAGCACTAAAATGCATGTCAAGGAGAAGCACTCTAGGTTTCTTTGAAAGTTTTCCTGTCTTACTATTGTATTTTTCTTTCACATACTGTACTATCTCAAAAGGAGCCCCCAATAACATGAAAGGATTTGTAATGGGAGTACATACAGTGCCTTTCAACCTTTTTGTTTTCCTGAGTGACATATGGAGATTATGATAAGCTAGGCCTGTAATGGTCAGGCCGAGCTCCTCAGTTGTGTGTCTTTTGGATAGCATTACTCCTCAATGTCTTTAGTGTGTCAGTGCTGTGTCAGTGCCCCGCCCCCCCTCTTTCTGTCTATCTCTCTCATAAATGCAAATGCTAAAATGCTAATTTCTCTTCCTTAGGCTCATGACTCATGCTCACAATTAGGTCTGCTGTGTTTTTTTCTTTCTGTACTCCTACCTGTTACGACCAGTTAATGTCTTGTTTGTTACTCTGTTTAACCTTCTGGGAAGATCTATGGTTTGGACCCCTGAATCCCTTTCAGGATAAAAACCAAAACATTATGTGACATTGCTTTGATAAACGGCACGTGTTGCCTAGGGCACATTTGACACCACGACCGTGTCCCCCAGAGCCAATGCAAAGACACCTTGTCACTGACTGTCAAACACTATTATTTGAACTAACAAATAACTAAAATAATAAGAACTTTTTTTTCTGTTGCCACCAGTTACGTCATTAAAAGATTTGATCTACCAAACCAATTATTTTCAAGCAATTATCTACTCCTGCATTATATTGTCTTTGTTTTTTTAAAGCCTTGCGGGTGGATTTGCAATGTTATTGCCAGGGGGACCACGTTACTGTGTGTGTTTGTGTTTCTTTTGCTTTGAAACTATGCTCTTTATGAGCTTTTAATGTGTTTTCCCTTCTCCTCCCTCCCCTTAGATAACAAATCGTTGCCGTAATCTATCCCACAGTCCTCCTGCTTTTATTGGCCAATATTTCCACTTGACTTCTCCACTCCTCCAATCCCATCAAGTGAAAATGCTCCCTCTTAGAGAAGCACAGGAGCAAAATTACTTCTGAAATGAATTTCTCCTATAGTGGAAAGTTACCGCAGAGCTTCTCACAGATGTGCAGAGACTTTGATAAATAGAGATATGCATGGATGGTTGGATGGATGAGAGGGGGGGGGGGGCGGTGTCACCTTTCGCATTTTCAGTCAGGAATAACAATAATGCGGAATGGTGGAATGAATGAAAGATGGGTGATTTGACAGTAGCTAAAAAAAGAGGGGGGGAGAAGGGGGAGGGATGTGCCTGGCGGATTTAGTTGTAAAGAAAACAGATTAGTCTGACAATCATGAACAGGTGCCAGAGAGCACTCACCATTTTTTGGTTTCTTTATCTCTGTAAAGGATGATGGCAAGCAGAAAGTTTTTACCCAAATAGGTTGATCATACTAACTGGATCGGAGGTTCTCTCATTAGAATTGGAACATTTGTAAAACTAATGCTTGTTTAATGATCTTATCAGTGCTAATTTAGGACTCCACTAAAGGAGCTCGTCTGAAAAATCGACCTGATGTACCACGATTGTAAATTAATGTAAATTAATCTGCCGTGGGACGATGTGGGTCTTACTTTATACTACAACATGGATGTTTTATAAAAATGACTGCATGTAGATGGCGCTGATCATGTAGCGGTCCTTACAAGTAGCAGTCATTACACACTGTGTGTGTGTGTGTGTGTGTGTCTCTCTCTCTCTTAAGCTACAGAGAGTAGAAGCTTCAAGAGAGCACATGCTTCAAGCTATCTATTCAGGACAGGTTTCACTTATACAAAGCTATGACTGACAGACCAAAGGAGACCTCAGCAAGCATGACTCTTGGTACGACCACCGAACACACTCTCAAGTCCTTGTTTGCATTCGTCAGCTTGTGTGTGTAAGAGAGGGAGAATGAGAGCAATGCTCCATCACCATAGCAACAAAGAGCAAAGTTTCCCTGGGTGTTGCCGGGAGTGTGGGGTTGGTTGGAGTGAGACTGACCATGTGGGGTCCTGTGTGTTCAGTAGCGTTGAAACCCTGTGAAGACCCCCACTAGTTGGGAGATTGTGGCCTTTCACTTTCAGAGACACCACCAGTGTGTTGTGGCTGTGCATTCATCCCCTATCTGAGTCATCCCCTGCTTCTTCTATCGGCCTCTCTATAGGATGAAAGTGCAGGAGGGAACAATCTCTCATGAGGTGGTCTCACGTAACGATGTTGAGACTGTCTTGTTGACAATACGTGTGTACGTATGTTTGTGTGTGTGTGTGTAAATGGTAAATGGTAAATGGTAATGGTTGTCTTGTTGACAATACGTGTGTGTGTGTGTGTGTGTGTGTGTGTGAGAGAGAGTGTGTGTTTAACTCCATGTGTTTGTGTCTATACAGACTTGGACAAATTTGTTGGTACCCTTACAGCTCATTGAAACAATGCTTCATTCCTCCTGAAAAGTGATGAAATTAAAGGCAATTTTCTCATGTATACCGGCATGCCTTTGATATGTCATAGTGTCATAGAGTAAAGCAAAGAAAATGTGAAAAGAGATCAATTATTGCTAAAGAGATCAATTATATTCTAAAACGGTCTGGACAGATTTGTTGGTACCCCTTAGAAAATATTATAAATAATTGGATTATAGTGATATTTTAGTTAACTGTTTTCTTTAATTGGTATCACATGTCTTCTATCACAATCTTATAATCAGTCATTCAGCCTATTTAAATGGAGAAAAGTAGTCACTCTGCTGTTTGGTATCATCGTGTGCACCACACTGAACATGGACCAGAGAAAGCAAAGGAGAGAGTTGTCTGAGGAGATCAGAAAGAATATTATAGACAAGCATGTTAAAGGTAAAGGCTATAAGACCATCTCCAAGCAGCTTGATGTTCCTGTGACTACAGTTGCAAATATTATTAAGAAGTTTAAGGTCCATGGGACTGTAGCCAACCTCCCTGGACGTGGCCGCAATTGACAAGCCACAATGCTTCTGGGAGAATGTCCTTTAGACAGATGAGTCAAAACTGGAGCTTTTTGGCAAGTCACATCAGCTCTATGTTCACAGACGAAAAAATGAAGCTTTCAAAGAAAAGAACACCATACCTACTGTGAAACATGGAGGAGGCTCGGTTATGTGTTGGGGCTGCTTTGCTGCGTCTGCCACGGGGTGCCTTGAATCTGTGCAGGGCACAATGAAATCTCAAGACTATCAAGGCATTCTGGAGCGAAACGTACTGCCCAGGGTCAGAAAGCTCTGTCTCAGTCACAGGTCATGAGTCCTCCAACAGGATAATGACCCAAAACACTCAGCTAAAAGCACCCAATAATGGATAAGAACAAAACATAGGACTATTCTGAAGTGGCCTTCTATGAGCTCTGATCTGAATCCTATTGAATATCTATGGAAAGAGCTGAAACATGCAGTCTGGAGAAGGTACCCTTCAAACCTGAGACAGCTGGAGCAGTTTGCTCAGGAAGAGTGGGCCAAAATACCTATTGACAGGTGCAGAAGTCTCATTGAGACAGAAATCGCTTGATTTCAGTGATTGCCTCTAAAGCCTCCATACCATTTTCATTTGTTTTATTATTTTAAATATTCAGTTGAATCCAAAATCAAAATCTGATTTCTATTAAATATGGAATAAACAATGATGGATGCCAATTACTTTTGTGAGTTATTTCAGATAAAATTGTGGGTTCTTCTTTTTTCGTCGAAGGGTACCAACAAATCTGTCCACATCTGTATAGAGTATATGTGTCTGAGACTGTGAGTCTGTCTGGCTCTGTCTGTCCAGCGGTCTATCTATCTGTGTTTCTATGTCTGATCAGGGGGTGGGCACATGTACAGCACATGGGTGTAATCGTTTTAATGACATATTCAGGAGTGTATTTTCAGGCTTTGTGTGGGCCTGTCCTCTCACAGTATGGCCTGGTCCAGGGAGAAAGAGCAGTAATTATTGACTCATGTTCAGCAGAACATCAGAGGGAAGTAATTTGTTGCTCTATATTTAATCAGTAGAGATAACAAGGCTGACTGCAGCTGTCTGTGCCATGGCAGACTGGGAAGAGAAGCAGGGACACCATTTCCTCCAAAAACCCATTAGTCTTTAATATAACCTCACTGTTTTTTTTTTTCCAGTGTATTCCAATCATTATCACCCTCTCTCTCTCTCCCCACATTCTCTTCCATAATGGTCTGTCTATCCAGTCTCCTCTTCTCCATTCTGTCCCTCACCATCGCCTGCTCCCCCTCTATGTTCTCTGCTCCATGACTTCTCCCTGGTTGTCTTTCTATCTTTCCCTCTTTCTTTCTATCATTATCTCAGACACTCCCCTTCATTCCTCTTTTACTCTCCTCCTCAATCCTCTCTCTCTCTATCTCTCTTTATTTTAACATATCTCTCCATCCCTCTCCTAGAGTGCAGGTAGAGTTCTATGTGAATGAAAACACTTTCAAGGAGCGCCTCAAGCTGTTCTTCATCAAAAACCAAAGATCCAGTGAGTTGTTTGTGCTTGGATGTCACTCTCCTTGTCTTATTGGTTGGTCCATTTATTTCTGTGTTGTTGAAGTTTTCCTGAATGTGATTGGCTCCTTTGTTCAATTACTCTGTGCAACCATGTGATTCTGTTAGTGTGTTCATGACGTTTGTTTGGTTGATATGTGACGTGACGTCCCCTCGCTGTCCTGCTGTTTGTTTATCTGTTCTCTGTGACCTTATTGCTGTACATATGTGTTTTGTTGTATTGATGTACAAGTGATATGTGGACTATTGTTTTGCTGGACTGTTTCTATACTGCAGGTCTGCGGGTACGAATGTTCAACTTCTCCCTGAAGCTGCTGAGCTGTCTCCTCTACATTATCAGAGTCCTGTTGGACAACCCACTAGAGAACAACACACAAGAGGACACAGAATGGTGAGGAAGAGGGCTGTATCAGATAAGAGGGTCTGTAGTGGATAATGGAATTAGAGAGTGGAGAATGGTTTGTGGAGAGAAAGGAGTGGTAAAGAGGGAGGATAAGGATTAAGACGGAGGGGTCAGCTTCAGTGAAGGAGAGGGAAGGGAGAGGGAAGGGAAGAGAGAAATAAAAGAAGCAATTGACACATGTCGAGAAGGAGGTTTATTTGACTCTCACACAACAATGATGATTTTCACTTCCTTTTTCTGTGTGTTGTCCCCTGCAGTTTGGACTGTCCTAAACAGAACGTGTCTGCCCATTCCTGGAGCCAGTTTGACTGGTAAGCATGCCTGCCCCCCAGTTCATCACAGTTGTAATTGGGAGAGATGACTATGGCCTCTCCGACAGAGAGGGGTCACACAAGATTCAGCAACAGGACAGTATAATGAGACCAGAATCAATAACGTTTGTGATCGAGTGGCTTGGGGGCCGTGATTCTGAACATTACACTGGTACATGCATTTGTCACAATGCTCCTCTATGGATTACATGCCAATGTAGTACAAACATAGTGTCAATGCAGCCTAATCAGCAGCTAGTGTGCGTAAAGCAGTTGGGAGGCGGTTGGACGTAGAAATCAGAGACAGGCTCATTGTAACGCCTGGAAAGGAAATGAGGACTGGTACCGTTTGGATATTCATTCTCATTCCATTCCAGGCATTTCAACGATTCCAATGATTCCTCCCTCCCACCCAGCCTCCCCTGATGTAACGCGTGTGGAAAAAAGGAAGTCGTATGGAACTGGCAGGCACAGAGTGTAAGAGGGTACAGTAAGAGGAGCCCAGGTGCTCTGCTCTGCTCTGCCTCCCACTCAGGGACACATTGATTTAATTAGCGGCCGGTGACACTGTGGAAGCTCTCTCCCCAGATGAGTAAAGAGCATGATAGAGTGGGCTCAATGAAGGAATCGAGCTGCCCCCCCCCCCCCCCCTTCCCGGTACCATGCAACCCAACAGCCTTGAAGGAGTCAAACGAAACACAGCTCAGCGCAGAGGCAGATGGGAAGGGGGTTAGGTCGGATGTATATTGAATAAAGGGGTTGAAGTTATTTATCACCGATATACACATCTTACAAAAGGCTTCTCCTAACAATGAGGTTGTGAATTCAGTTTTTTTTTTCTGTAAATATAGATTTGATATTTTTACAATGGAAGTCGTTGCCAGCTGGGGGGTTTTAGAGGCAAGATACTAAACAAAGTGATTTAGATGGAATGTTCATGGCACTGAATGGATTGCATTTGAACGCGTCTGTGTCGAAATATTTGTGTTGTCTGCATCCTCCGTTCCCGTACTTTTCTTTCTTTCTGTCTTTTTTTTATTTTATTTTTTTACTCTGTGTGTCTTCTCTCTCCTCTCTCTGTTTCTCCTGTCGTTCATTCTATCACCTCCTCTCTCTGTTTCTCCTGTCGTTCATTCTATCACCTCCTCCAGGGATCTGATCATCTGGGTGAAGAGGCCTCTGCCCCTCTGGGCGCTACAGGTCAGACATAGTGTTCTATTAAGACACATGGAGTTTGTCTGCTTACACACACACACACACACACACACACACACACACACACACACACACACACACACACACACACACACACATACACACATACATTTACAGTCCTACATCAGGTAGATGCACTACTGCCTAGTTGCGGGTTCAGGTGGTGGCAGAATTGTTGCAAGTCGTGTCGGGTGCGGGTTGTAAAAAATGAACCCGCGCAGGAGACACACACACACACACACACACACACACACACACACACAAATAAACACTCACGCATAAGAAAATCGCCCACACACATACAGTACGCACCAAAACATCTCTTGTAACACTATTGTTTGCTATAAGTTCTTCCTGCTGGAGCTGAATCATACACCAAAACGCCTACTGATTACACCCCCACACACACACTATCTCTCTGCTACTATTCTGTGCTCTCTCTCTCTCTCTCTCTCTCTCTCTCTCCCCCTCCCTTACTCTTTTCCCTTTGATATGTCCATCTCCAGGTGCTTGTAGCTTTCATCAGTTTCTCAGAGACCATGTTGCTGGTGTACCTCAGCTACAAGGTGAGACCCTACACTGTAAATCACAGTTCATTCTCAGACTCCACTATAACTAATTTCTAAATGCCAGCACAAGCGTGTGTGTGTGTGTGTGTGTGCATGTGCCTGTGTGTATGTGCCTGTGTGTATGTGCCTGTGTTTGTGTGCCTGTGTATGTGCCTGTGTGTGTGTGTGTGTGTGTGTGTGTGTGCGCACCTGTGTGCGTCTGTATGCGCCTGCGTGCGTCTCTGTGTGTCATATCTTTGTGAATGTGAATTGCCTCTCTCACTGTCTCCTCTAGTTCAGTCAGTGTCTTTAAAGATAGCATCTTCCATCTTTTTAATCAGGCATCAGAGTGACTGCCTGTGAGACAGTTGGAGGGGTTAGCCAGCGTTACCTAGCCTCTGATGGGAACAGACTGCTGGTGCATCTGTTAAGCGCTATCGATTCCTATGGACCTAGAAAATGCCTGTCCACCCACACTAACCGTCTCCAGTCAGCCATAAGCAGGCTGCAGACACATAAAAGGTGCATGTTTGACATTTTAATTGAACTGGAAGCTTAGCCGACAGCAATACTATACTTCCTGTTTTGGTAGGAGGAGTGATCTGTAAAGTCACTTTTATCCGTTTCCCTTTTCAACCGCGTTAATACAAGCCAATTTCTTTCCCACAAATCCAGTCAACGGGAAGCGTTATCTGGTAATCCCCGGGGTCGCCATGACAATGGAGTTTCCTTGAACCCTTGTGTGTCGTTGTGTTTCCAGGGCAACGTCTGGGAGCAAGTGTTGCGTGTTCCGTTCATTTTGGAGATGATCAGCGCAGTCCCTTTCGTGATCAGCGTGAGTGAAACCCATAATGCATCGTTGCACACAGACAATGCCGATACGCACCGGGAACTCTGTTGTGCTTTTGTACAGCTGTTTAAATCCCAACTGGGAATGCATTTCACAGATGACATAAGTACATGCATTTCTTTGCGCGATAATATACCTTGCTGTCACAACGTTCCACCCCTCACCCCCCCCCCCCCCCCCCCCCACACACACACACACAAGCACACACTGTTTTTTTCACACTGTTTTTCACAACATATGTCAACATAATACACATGATTTGATTTGAACATAATGCTACACATGAATGGCGTGTTGTTACCCATCATGAAGACAGAGTGGTTTAAAGCGTTATCTTCTCGTTCTCAGGTGATTTCCCCCCCTCTCAGAAAGCTGTTTATCCCTGTGTTTCTGAACTGCTGGCTGGCCAAACATGCCTTGGAGAACATGATAGTGAGCAAAACCATCATATCTACTGTCACCATAGCTGTTTTTTTGTATTTTTTAGCACTTTATCTCTCTCTCTCTCTTTCCTTCTTTCCAGGTGTCTCTGTCTCTCCATCATTTCAGCTTTATCTTAAATCCACTGTTCTGTGTGCGCCTATCTTGTCTTCATTCATATCAGATCTCCAACTCAAATCCACTCCTCTCAGATTCGTGTTGTGTTTCAGACTCCTTGTGTACATTGTTCTGTCTCTAAACCGCGTAGTTTGTAGCCCTCCCGTTCCCATTTCTTCTCTTTTCTAAGTGCTGCTGTGGAGTTCTGTTATGTTGTAATTTTTCTCTCAGTGGAAGAACAGCAATTCGACCAATTGTGTTATTTTTGTCCATATCCCTCCATTGACCAGATGTGTGTTTTCTTCAGTGTTTCCAGGACATTTCAAGGTATTTTATTCCTCTCTCCTCCCCCCCACCCCTCTCTATCTCTATCTCTCTACCTTCCTTTCTCCTCACTTCTCCCTCTCCCTCTCTCTACCTCCCTTTCTCCTTACTCCTCCCTCTTCTTTCCAGAATGATCTGCACCGGGCAATCCAGCGGACCCATTCAGCCATGTCTAAACAGGTCCTGATCCTCATCACCACTCTGGTCTGCCTCATGTTCACCTGGTGGGTCAGCACAATCACCATTATCCAGGGGGAGGGAGGGGGGAAGGGGGGGGGGGGGTGGATGGAGGGAAGGAAGGAGGGTGGGAGGGAGGGGGGAGGGAAGGAAGGAAGGAGGGTGGGTTGGGGGGAGGGAGGGAGGAATGGAAGGAGGAAGGGAGGGAGGAGGAGGAAGAGCAAGGGAGTGGGAGAAGGAGGGTGAGAGAAGAGACAGGAGGGAGAGGGGCAGAAGCAAGCGGGAAGGAAACGAGAGAAGGAGGGAGGAGGAAGGAGGTGGGAGGTGGAGAGACTGTGGGGAGAACATGAGAGGAAGATGAGAGGAAAGATAAGAGACAGATAATGTTCTGAGGTAGAGACAGAAGAGGAAACAATTTTCAAGAGAGAGAGAGAGAGAGAGAGAGAGAGAGAGAGAGAGAGAGAGAGAGAGAGAGAGAGAGAGAGACAGGAGGCGGGGGACTACAAGAGTGAGATAATGTTCTGAGAAAGAAGGCAGAAGGAGAAGCTTTCACAGGCCTAAAGAGGGGCCTCATGGTATTTCCCTGTACATAAGCCCGATGGCGCGTGTACATAAGCCCGTGTGGATTTGAGAAGTGAGTGCTTGGTAGAGCCTGGCATGGTGTGAATGCCCTGGCTTATACAGTAGGTCCTGGATGTTGGAAAAGCTGCATGAATGATACTGCCTGACCTTTTCTTCACTGACAACAGAGTGTTGACTCAACTGGCTCTTCAACACTGGGTAAATACATTCAGACACATCCACATGTGCACACACACACACACACACACACACACACACACACACATACACACCTACCTCTTTCAGATCCACTGATGCGTACAATAGCTGTCATTTAATTCTGGAGACGTTTCAAACTGAAAGCTTATACACATGAGAGAGTACATCCCTCTGGTCCTCGTTCAGGCTTACTTCCTTTCGCAACCCCATCCATCTCCGTTTCCTCACTCTGTTCCTCTCCTCCAACACACAATCTCCTCCTCCCCCTCTCCTCAACCTCTCTCCTCCCCACCCCACCTCTTCCCCTTTATCCACTCCCCCCCCCCCCCCCCACCGTCCTCCCCCCTCCTCTCCTCTCTTAGTATCTGTGGGATCCAGCACCTGGAGCGAGCGGGGAACAACCTGACCCTGTTTGACTCTCTGTACTTCTGCGTGGTCACCTTCTCCACCGTGGGCTTCGGTGACGTCACCCCCCAGATCTGGCCGTCGCAGCTGCTGGTGGTCATCATGATCTGTGTGGCACTCATCGTGCTTCCCATACAGGTGAGGGGGGGGGGGAGGGCTCCTGGACCAGCGATGTTCCAGCCCACACCAGGAAGCATAATGGCTCCATGAACTGAATATATGTGGATCTCCTCACCATCTCCTCACCATGCAGACAAGAGAAAGACCATCACTAATCCCCCCCACCCCCCTCCCCCAAAGCCCCACACTCCTGTCAAGTCATTTTCTCCACACATATGTGGAGCTGCTCTGCCGTGCTGCTATTGGGAGCTTTGGGAGCGGGGGGTGGAAGGGGGGGCTTGTTTGAGCAGGACAGGAAATGGCACACAGGGCCATGTCGCCATCCCACTCACTCTCCCAGTCTTTCATCCATAAATACCCCCTGACATTTACTGGCTACACCCCCTTCCCCCTCCCTTACCCCCCCTCGCCCCCTCAGTGTGTGTGCGGGTGGGTCTCAGCCCTGTCGGAGACAGCCTCCTGTGGGTCGGTCGGTCGGTCGGCCTGGGAACCCACAGAGCACATTAGCATGCTGCCCGCCTCCCCATAGCCGTCTTTCACTACCTACAGCCATCTGTCTCTCTGCTCCATCTCACCCTATTGTCTATCTGTCTATCTACGCTGTACCTCAACCTGCCCGTCTCCACCGTCAAACACAGCCTACTGTCTATCACCTGATGAAACCATCCCTATACTGTCTATCACCGAATGAAACCATCCTTACTGTCTTTCATCCAATGAAACCATCCCTATACTGTATATCACCTAATGAAACCATCCCTATACTGTCTATCACCTGATGAAACCATCCCTATACTGTATATCACCTGAT
>NC_137675.1:65558483-65562889 GCF_963989245.1 Nansenia antarctica | reverse complement strand
TGACAGCCATTCAAGTCTTTCTCCGTTCTCCAGTTTCTCTTCATTTCGCTCCATTTCTCTCCATTTCCTGTCCGTTTGGCAGTTGATGTCGGATTATTTCTCGCCCCGTCAAGACAATATGATATAATTGCATTCTTAAGAACTATTAGGGGAGGATTGTGGTGCAGCGTATAAAGGCTCTGACTTAGGGGGCTTATTAGGGTGAAGCTACAGAGATGAGTCTGTGACTGAGGTAGAGCTAGTGGTGCTGCTAATGACGTGAATCTCGTCTCTTTCCTCTCTCTTCTCTCCCCTTCTGTCTCTCCCTCTCTATTAGGATCACCAGACCATCCTCAGAGCCTGGGCGGTGAAAGATTTGCCCCAAACTGCCCCCTCTATGTCCAGATCCTCAAGCCTGAGAACAAGTTCCATGTCAAATTTGCAGGTCAGAGTGAGTGTGGTGGGATTCTCTGGGATGGCAGAGATTTCCAAAAATGTTACAAAGAAATGGTTTTGTGAGTGTGTGTGTGTGTGTGTGTGTGTGTGTGTGTGTGTGTGTGTGTGTGTGCGTCTGTGTGTGCATGTGTGTCTGTGTGTATGTGTGCGTGCACGTGCGCGTGCGTGTGTGGGTGACTGGGTGTGAAGTCGACCATTTTCACAGAGTTGAGCTTCCTGTCTGCGACTCCTGTCTCATTTTAACACCCAACTTTTCAAATGTATTCATCCCATTTTATATCAGAAATAGCTTTAGCACTATCCCCTATCTACTCTGCTGTGATGGATAGATTGTGTAGGCTATTAGCCCTTTGAGAAGGGTGTCATATGCACAGTGCCTTATGGGAATGAGCACTTGTCAGGAAGAGGAGAGAGAAATTTCTCTCTCTCTTTCTCTCTCTCTCTCTTTCTCTCTCTCACACTTCTTTGACTACAGCTGCGAATCTCAAACCCAATTCTAGCTCCTCGCCTTCATCCCAGCTGTCTCGATCAATGATTAACACTGTTACCTTAATGAAGAGATATCCAGTTTCTCTGATTTCTCCTGCTGCTGCAGAGAACTGGAAAAATAGTGTTCTTTTTTTCACAGTATGAATTCCATCTGGATAAATGTTTTTTTTATTTTTTATAATTAGTTTAGGTTGAAGCATTTGGAGGGGGATGAAATAGAATGAGGCTACCTTCTCTTCTGCAGTGTCTGCCAATATTTCAGTCCTCGATGTCTGAGAGAAGATGTGCAGGGGTGATTACTCTGTAGTGCTTTAGGGGGAAGATTTGATGGTTTACTGTCTAAAGTCTGAGGTAGAAGCTGTTATATTTGAGCAACAATTATATGCATGACTTTGATGTGATGTACGGTAGCATAGGACTACGTGTGCAGTATTCCAATGACATGTTTTATTTTCTGTTTTCATAAAAGGTGTACCGACAGAGTCTAACCCTTGATCCCAAGTGATTGATTTTATTCCGGTATTGCGCTTTCCGTGTGTAAGTGTACACTGTAATGTAGTGTCCTGTGTGTGGCCAAGTAGCCGTAGAAGGGGCTGAAGGAACAAATCAATATGCGGTCACATGGGCTTTAAGAGCCGTCGACACGTTGTGACACAGCTCGGAATAGGCTGGCTAAGTGCTAGTGTGGGTGGCATTAATGAGATGGAGTGAAGACTTGATTTGATCCCCACAAATAGCTTAACAGCGGCCTAATGTTCATTAGACAGGATCATATCAGCCAGGATGTCTCTATAGAGAGGCAGCAGACATCGCAGGCTTACTCAAGATTGAGAAGTTCAATCAAAGTGGTTGCTGGGTGTCCATGGTGTTAATTGATTTTCCTAATTCCATGTTGAATACTGATAATCTGGCTCTGTCCTGGTGGTCTGCCTACGGTAGCCATGTCAATAGCTCCTCATTCATACGCAATAACAGCATGCTGATTTAATCAGAGTTGCTGGTAGAACAGGGTCATTACTGACTTACTGTACCCAGAGTTCACAGAGCCACGCACACATTGCGCACGCATGCACACACACACACACACACACACACACACACACACACACACACACACACACACACACACACACACACACACACTCAAGTCCCTCCTCTTTAATGGAGGACACAGGAAAAAAATGAAGCCTGGAGAAGGAAAATAAGGCTGGTGAGGTTGTCTGAGCCCAGGTTAGTAATTGGTTTCTCTGCTAGGACCTCAAGGAGAGAGGGCAGGATGGAGGGGTGGCCTAGAGTAGGAGATGAAGGATGGGAGGGGGAGGAGGAGATGAAGGACAGAGGAGAGTGGAGAGTGGTCAAGGAAAGGGAAGGACATGGGGACAGTGTTAATTTGATGTTTGGGTTAGTGTGTTTTGGTGTTCATGTGTGTGATCACAAGGAGTCTGCTTGAACTTTGTTGTTAGGTCTGCTGTCTATGATGTCCTTCAAATCAAATGCTTCTGGATGTGTTTTCAGCACCCTCATGGTTGGGCTCCCCTGTACATTGAGGTGTAAACACTGCCATTTTGAATTATATAGGGTTTGAATGGGGCTTTGCTGGTGTCAATATCCTGTGGAATGGAGTGGTGTTACCAGTTGTACGGAAATAGCATTGTAGTGAACATACAACTAGCAAGCTTGTTTTATGAATATCATAATAGCAGGCTACTGGTTTGAATAGATCTATTATCTATTATTAACAATTCAAATGCATCATTTCTAGGGTTTGGCTTGTGTTTGCTATAGTTGTGTTTGGAGCATATTGTGATATTGTTCTCTTACAGACAATTTTCTGCGAACGTGCGGTGAAACCTGTCTCTTTATTCCACCAGATTACAACACCGGCCGAACACTGTATGTGCTGCCGTTCAGTCATGTTTGCTCACGCTGGCATGTCTCCACCATACTTCAGCAATTAATATTATCGTATATTAGATAGATAGATAGATAGATAGACTTTATTTGTCATTGTTACAGTACAGGTACCAAACAACGAAATTTAGGAGGGGAGGCTCCCCTGGTGTTTAAGAAAGGAAAAAGAAACACATTTTGGAAAAAGCATAGATGCATAAAATCACAAGAAGATAAAGAGCTGGTTTACATCAATAGAGGCTATGTACACAATCCACTGTACTATACTGCACAGATAGTCAACTAGGGTTGTCATATTGCACAAGAAAGTATTTTTTCACATTTTTTTTTAAAGTGTCACAGTTTGCAGGCTTGAAAATGTACATGTTTGTGCCTCAGCACTAGCTGCCATTACAATCCGTCCGGACTTGTCCTGGGCCCAGAACTTAGGCCTTTTCTGTGTTCAGGGCCTTGACGGCCCTGTGGTAGAAGCAGTTCTTCAGTCTGTTTGTCTTAGCGGCCGGGGTCCTGTACCTCCTGTTCGAGGGCAGCTTGACAAAGTGTTCGTGCCCAGGGTGGGTCGGGTCCTTGGAGATCTCGGAGGCCCTCCTGAGACAGCGTGTTTCGTACAGCTTCTCCAGAGAGGGGAGGGTGGCGCCGGTGATCCCCTGTGCTGTTCTCACAATATAATGTAATATTGTGATATATTCTAAAGTATTGTCAATAAGAACATTTGGATATCTCCCGACCCTAATACTTTCTAACCCCCCTTAGCCTGTTAGTTAGTAACACAATTATTTGTGGTCCATTATTCCATGAGAAAACAGCTTGCCAACTGTCTGTGTTTTTTCCATTGCATGTGTTTGCTGCCATTTCCCTCTGTTATCAACATGCAGAGCACATTTAAGCTTTTAAGGTGAAGCTCAAAAGCACCAAACAATGTATCCCTAATATGTTTGTCTGTTCATCAGCGGAGATAATGTAATCAAGAATTACACAGTGGGAGAAATGGCTGCTCCCTGGGCCTCATTCCATTTGCTATAAAACACTAATAGCTGTATTGGTTGTTCCTTACAAAGAGGCAGAGAAACAGCGAAAAGGAGAGGAAAGCATTAGGAGCCATCAGTGTTATCTTTGTTTGTTCAGTTTTGTTTCCGTTTTGTTCCGTTTTTTATTTCCGTTGGCTTCAGCCCTCCCGGCCGTGTGCTAAGTGTTTGAGAGTGTGAGAGGTTGTTTAATAGGAGTCTGCACCCCAGGGTGGTTGCCATGTCATCTCCCCAAAAACCCAAAATGAGACACAGACCAGAAAACAACCGAACAGTCGAACCCAGAGGGGTAAATACAGACACCGCCGCAACAGGGGAGGAGAATGAGACATGACAGAGGGCTGGGTGTCTATTTAAGCTCTTTCCAGTAATCACAGCCTGTTTTCTCATTAGCAGTTTTTTTCTTTCTCATTAGCTATATTGAGTGAATATTGGGAAAATGTGCAAAATGGCACCTAAGATGCTAAGATCTACTCTGTGTTGATGGAGCTGGTAGGTATATCTAGGGTAAATGAAGAAGGAGACATTAATGTCATCAGAGATAAT